>NC_056732.1:476295301-476450301 GCF_019279795.1 Protopterus annectens | reverse complement strand
ACCTATAAAACAACAAATGAGAATTTAACAATGAGACAATCACTTGTAATAATACATAAGCAGATAAAACAGAAAAATTGTTGTAGAAAACCAAAAAATGTTCACCTATAGATCTATCCACATTAGAGTGCTTAACATCAAGCATATGCTCCCTTATTTTGAATTTGATGTTGTTGTTTGTCTTTCAGCTTTTTTCCGGTCAGGGATCGCCATTGATGAATACAGAAAAAGAAAATTCAGTGTTGTGTTCAAGTTTTTTGGATAACCAATAAATGACGATAATACAATGGCTACAGTGGTAAACTATGTTTCCACACATGAACTGGTTCGGCGATACCAATACTTATGGGGATATGATAAGTTAAAGTATTTAAGTGCATGGATTAAAAAGGATTCTATTATAGCAAGGAAGGATATATGAGAAAGGACTAAACAAAAATAATAAATAAATTGAGAAGATGGAAGGTCTTGACTGTGGCTAAATATAGTATGGTACAAGCAGAAAAAAATATTTTCAGTCTCTTTAATTTTGTGTACAGATCTGGCATATTTTTATCAACCAGAGGAGAAGTATGGACTATAATGACTAATGAATTGAAGGAATGTATTTGGGAGTGAAACATGGCAAACGTTAAGTGGGATAAGTTGCTTCTCCCCAAAGAAAGTACAGTTTTGTACCTACCATAAATGTAGATGTTCGAGTGTTAATACAGCTGCAGTAATCACAGATGGGTTTTCTGCAGTCAGGCGGGTCCTCGGTCGGACGAATTCCAAAGTCTAGGTCCGGCGTCGGTTGTTGTCGCTTTCTTTCCTGACATCAGTGAGGCAGGGGTATACAAGACACAGCCGACGCCATTTTCTTCAGTCTTTCTTGCCCCAGATGTCAGGTGCCCCCAGAAGGTAGGCAATACATAAATTATATTTATATACATGCAATGCAATATAATCAAAAATCAGTAGTTGCAAGCAAATATACCATAGAAGGATAACCCAATCAGGTTGTATGAAGAGGGGTTAGGCCCTAGGCCTTTACCAAGAGGGGAAGGAGGGAGGGGGGAACTGTACTGCAGCTGTATTAGCACTCGAACATCTACATTTATGGTAGGTACAAAACTGTACTATGTTCATCGTGCATACAGCTGCAGTAATCACACATGGATAGAATCCCAAAGCTACGCACAGGGTGGTAGGCACTAGGTGGAAATGGGATGAGCCAGAATGCCCTGCAACACAGCAGTGGCAAAGCCTGCTCTAGTTTTGGAATATAAAGGCAGGTGGTAGTGTTTTGTGAAGGTATGCACAGAACTCCAAGTGGCTGCCTCCAAAATATCTTTGGTAGGGACTCCTCTGAGGAAGGCTGCAGAGGTAGCTGTGACCCTTGTGGAGTGGGATCTGATGCCTGCAGGTACAGATTTACCATGAAAGGAGTAACAAAACCGTATGCAGTGGCCTATCCATTTTGAAATTGTCTGCTTGGAAATTGGCTTCCCTTGAGCTCCTACAGCATAGGACACAAAGAGTTGTTCTGATTTCCTGAAAGGCTTTGTTCTGTCCAAATAGTAACGTAGCTGTCTATGGATGTCTAAGGAATGTAGCAGCCTTTCCCGTTTGTTTTGAGGATTGGGGTAAAAGGTAGGTAAGTGTATGGCCTGATTTAAAGCTACCCTGGATACTACCTTAGGCATAAATGATGGGTTGGTTCGTAGGGAAACCGTGTCCTGATGGAAGATGAGAAAGGGCTGCACAGCCATGAGGGCTTGTAGTTCCGAAACCCTACGAGCTGAGGTAATGGCTAGAAGGAAAGCTGTTTTCCAGGACAAATATTGCAAATCTGTTGAGGCAGCTGGTTCAAAGGGAGGCAATGTTAATTTTTCTAGAATGTAATTAAGATCCCAGGCTGGTATTGGTTGTTTCTTTGGAGGTCTTATATTCTTAGCCCCTCTGAGGAACTGTCTTAAGAGTGGGTGAGAGAATAAGGGTGGATCAGTGTTGTATTCTGCAGAAATGGCTGAGGCATGAATTTTGATGGAGGAAAATGAAAGTCCACTGTTCAACAGCTCAGCTAGATACTGTAATATCTGAGGCAAATTCAGTTTTCTAGGATCCTGGCTTTTTTTCTCATTCCAAGCGCAAAACCATTTCCATTTTGCGGAGTAAGCCTTTCTAGTAGATGGCCTCCAAAATGACATCCTGCACCTCTTTGGAGAGTAGGGTCTGTTGTGGTGTTAAGGAATTTTCCATGCAGCCAGTCTGAGTGTTTTCAGCTGACTGTGAAAGTTTTGTAGCTGTGCTGAGTCAGTAGAAGAGGCATTAGAGGTAGGGTCCAGGGAGGAGTATGTGTTAGGCTCCTCAGGAGTGGGTACCAGTGTTGTCTTGGCCAGTCTGGAGCAATCAGTATCATCTTCGGTCTGTCTGCTCTTGCTTTCAAGAGCACCTTGGGCAGAAGAGGCAAAGGTGGGAAGGCGTAAACTGTCCGTGCTGCCCAACTGAAAGAAAGGGCGTCCACTCTCCAGGCCTTTGGATGGAAGGTCCTTGAGAAGAACTTTGTCAATTGATGATTCCTGTGGGTGGCAAAGAGATCTATGTCTGGCCTTCCCCACGCTTGGATTATCCTTGTAAAGACTTGAGGATGCAACTTCCATTCGTGTGGGTCTGTCATATTTCTGCTTAGATTGTCTGCCAGCATGTTTTCCAATCCTGGCAGGTACTGTGCTTGAAGTTCGATTTGCCATTCCAGAGCCAAGTTCCAAAGTGACATGGCTAGCCTGCACAGGGGGTATGAATGTGTTCCTCCTTGTTTGTTTATGTACCACATTACTGTGGTGTTGTCTGTTCTTATCAATAATTGCCCTGGATGCAGGAGGTCCTTGAAAGCTGTAATTGCATTTATCTCTGCTAGCATTTCCTTCTGATTGATGTGAAGGTGCTTTTCCTTTTGGGACCATTAGTCCTGAATGCACCTGTCTGTCATGCGTGCCCCCCAGGCGTAGTCTGAGGCGTCTGTTGTGATGACTTGATTTGCTTGAGGCTTGCAGAACGGTAGACCTGTGTTTGTTTGGCATGCTTGGGCCCACCATAGAAATTCCTTTTGCAAACATGGAATTATTGGTATTATTGTTTCTAAACTGTGGCTGTGTTGAGACCAAAGGTTTTTTAGGTACCATTGAAGTTTCCACATATGCAACTTTGCACATGGGATTAGAAGAATGCAAGATGCCATGAAGCCCAGAGCCTGCAGGATTTTCCTTGCAGTTAGCCTGGTACAATTTGCTAGTATTTTGAAGTACTGAGTTAATTGCCCCTGTTTTTCTGGTGTAAGATAGGCCATCTGGGCGTTGGTGTCCAAGTTGGCACCCAGGAATGTTATTTTCTGAGATGGTATTAGCCTGTATTTCTCTTTGTTGACTGTGTATCCCAGAGAATTCAATAACCATGTTACATAAGCCAGATGTTCCAGAAGTATGTGTTTGCTGTCCGCTTGGATCAGGCAATCGGCCAAATAAGGGTAAATGTGTATCCCTTGAAGTCTGCAGTAGGCAATTACTGATGCTAGGCATTTTGTGAATACTCTGGGCACAGTAGATAAGCCAAAGGGCAATGCAGAGAATTGATAGTGGATTGAACCTGCAAGAAATCTGAGGTATCTTCTGCAGCTTTGTCTGATTGGGACATGCAGGTATGCCTCCTTGAGGTCCAATGTTACCAGCCAAGGCTCCTTGCCCAGCATGGGAAGAAGCTGCTGTAAGGTGAGCATCTTGAATTTTGGTACAAGTAGAAATGTGTTTAGGATGGATAAGTCCAAAATGGGTCTCCAGTCGGTTCCTTTCCTTGGTACCAGGAATAGTCTGGAATAAAAACCTTGACCTTGTTCGTGAGTAGGTACCTCTTGAATAGCTTTCATGTCCATGAGCTTTGAAATTTGTATTTGAGCCTCTGCCCTTTCATTGTGTGGCAGGTTTGGCATGCCTCTCATTTTTGGAAGAGTGTGAAAATGAAATCTGTAGCCTCTGTTTATAATGTCCAGGATCCATGTGTCTGTTGTGATAATATGCCAATTTTTTGTAAATAATGCCAGCTTTCCTCCCAAGGGTGCTGCCAGCTGAGACTTGCTTGGCATGAAAAGGGGAAAGTCATTGGGTTTGTTTCCTGTATTGTTGTGTACTGTCTTCGCCACCTCTTGGTGCTGGAGTTTGCCATTGTCTGCCTCTATGATCCTTGAGATTGTCCTCTGCCCCTTGTGCGCCTGTATCTACCTCTTTGGGGCTTGTCCGTGGCTGGAAAGGACCAGTTTCTTGAAGGCCAATTTCTGCTAAAACATGGTGGTTGAACCTGTAGAAAAGCTTTGACAGTTTGCATAGATTTAGCTTTTTCTTCCATTTTCCGTAGCATCTCCTCAGCATTAGTACCAAATAATACATCCTTTTGTAAAGGAGCATCTAGTAGTTTAGCTTTAACATGATCAGGCAAGATTTGTTCCCTAAGCCAGGCATGTCTACGAATGACTGATCCTGTAACAGCAGCTCTACTTGACGCCTCTATAGCATCATAGCCACATTGTAAGGTGCGTTTACCCACTTGTTCTGCACTATGCATCATATCCTGCAACTCCTTCAAATCTGGTTGTTCAGGTTGTGATATTTTATTCCTTAATTGTGATAACAGAAACTGCTGATATTTAAGCATATGAAAGTGACAATTTAAGGCCCTCATGGCTAGGGTGGCCGAGGTATATACCTTTTTTCCCCACCTTTCTAAGGATCTAGACTCTCTTTCGGAAGGTAGTGGATTCTTAGCAGTAGAGGTCTTCATTCCCTTGGGGCCTTGAGAAATGGTTTCAGGGTCAGCATTATGGCTTTTGTAAAGAAATTGGTGGGAGTTAGGAACTCTGTAGTACCTATCAGGCTTGACTGGGGCAGGAGGCAGGGAATCCGGATTAAGGCAAGCCTCCGAGTAAACATCATCAAGTATGTCCAAGACAGGAGGTATCGCCAGAGGTCTGTGCTGAGGTAGCATAAGAAATTCCCTAAGTCTTTTCTTGGAATCAGAAAAGTCTTGGCCTTCCCAATGGAAGTGTTCCCTCAAGGTATGCAAGGTTT
Source organism: Protopterus annectens (assembly GCF_019279795.1). Classification (NCBI taxonomy): domain Eukaryota; kingdom Metazoa; phylum Chordata; order Ceratodontiformes; family Protopteridae; genus Protopterus; species Protopterus annectens. Next base: position 476,445,205 of record NC_056732.1, on the reverse strand, counting down.
CCCCAAAAGAAAAATCCTCTGGGGAGATACAGAAGGAATGGACTGCTCTGCATCAGAATCTTCAAAAGGGGAGTACGAGTGTTGCTCTTCATCAGAATGTTCTGAAATAATGGAGCCCTGGTCAGAAGAGGGAGAATCTTCCTCCACTCTGGGTCTCTTGCCGGAGGGGTTGGGAACCCTGAAAAGAGTAATTAAATCCTCAGCCATTTTTAGCATCTGCTTTTTAGGCATGGGGCCTGGAGATGGGCCCTGTGCAACAGGCCTCTTGGGATGCATGGCTGATTTGGACTTAGTAAAGGCCTTTATGGAAAAGGAAGATGAGGGTCTAAAGACACCATGGGTGGAAGTGGACCTGTCCACATTAGGAGGCTCAACACTCACAGTGGCTTCGGTAGCTGTAGTCTGGGTATGGGCCGAGGCACCTGCGGTCTCGGTCACAGAAGACACCGCCAGAGAAGTGTCGTCGGTAGTCAGGGGCTGTGTAGGCGCCTCGCTGAGAACCGGACCATGTGTAGCCGGTTTTGGCGTGGTGTCGGTGGAGACCGCAGACCTCGCGTGTCGGTCTTTGTTCTTGTGTTTTTTGGACAAAACGGTAGTCGGAGTCTCCGACGACATTTTATAATCAAAAGCTTTACCAAAAAAGTGCTGGGCGAACTCCGCCCGACACTTAATAGTGCGTTTATTGAAAGTAGCGCAAAAGCGACAGCCCGAGAAGTCGTGGTCTGGGCCTAAACAAGGTATACAGAGGGAATGGAAATCCTTATGCGGTATTTGCTTCCCACAAGAAATACAATTGTTAACTTTGTCTGACATCGGTCTGAGGCAAGAAAAGTTTCCCCAACGGGGTACTTAGCTTTAAAGAAGACTTCGGTTTCCAAATTTTCGTAATTTCAGGAGCTGGTCGACCGGCACTTGCGAACTGCTTCTGCTTCAGGCACCGCGCGGCAAAAAAGACTGAAGAAAATGGCGTCGGCTGTGTCTTGTATACCCCTGTCGCACTGACGTCAGGAAAGAAAGCGATGACAACTGACGCCGGACCTAGACTTTGGAATTCGGCCGACCGAGGACCCGCCTGACGGCAGGAGAACCCATCTGTTATGACTGCAGCTGTATGCACGATGAACATCATTATATTTACAAACTAGAAGAAAATATAAAACTAAACCAACATGGGAATGGACAAAGGATATTTAACAATAGGGATGACTGCAAGTAAAGACACAGAAAATAGGCAAGAGGGAGCTGGAATTTATAGAAGACAACTGGCAAAGGAACCAAGGTAATGGGAGCAAATAACAAGGAAGGGAGAAGTTACAGAGTTGGAGGAGGCTAAGCAGAAGTTTGCACTGCAAGTTAGTGATTGCCTTCCATACCAGAGATTGACAACCAGTTACAGGTATAAAGAATAGGATAGGAGAATATTAAGTGAAAGACATGCTCTGTTTGACTTTACTGTTGAATCTAAAACTGAAACTGTGGTAAAAAGGGGACAATTAGCATATAAAATAATGTACGATAACTAAATGAATAAATCACAATAAGTCAGAAAACACTAGGATATGAGAATGGAAATGCAATATCCAAAGAAGCAATGGGAGGGTATTTGCATGGCTCCCAAGTACATAATTAATCAAGGTTTAGAATTTTTGTATGGAAGTTCATATGCAACTACTAGGCCAATGGTCCTAGGAGGCCTTTTTAAGCCTAGGTATGTTTTCTCATTTGCAAATGACAGGATAGTTATCCAGGGACATACAGTTATGTTTAGGTGGTACAGTATTTACAAGCTGCCTCTGTCTAATAGGGGCACAGCTGGCAGTCCAGGGGTAAATTTATGATTCCCCATCCACTGGTCTAGGTAGCATTTGAATAGGGTCAGGGATGAACTCTGCTTCACATGGCAGGGAAGCAGTTTCCATAGTAGGGGTAGTCTCAGAGGGACAGAATCATCCCTCCAACATCTATTCATGTTACAAATAAGGTTTATATCCTTCAAAATTAGAAGTAATGTACCTACCATAACGTTCCATGTTAGTTGTCTTCTCGCCTTCTTTCTTGCTGGATGGGTTCGGAGACGATCCTCGGCTCCGACTCGGCCACTCTAAAAGCTCGAGAGCTAGTTCCACCGGCTCGAGGCTCCCCTATATCCCACAATGCTAGGCGGTAACTCCTCAGATCTCATTTGAAAGCTAAGGCCAGCAATAAAATTCCATAAGGAACAAAGAAAAAACTCTTCTAGGTCTGTCCTGGCTAGGGGGAAGGAGGGTGGGACGCAAGAAAGAAGGCGAGAAGAAGACAACTAACATGGAACGTTATGGTAGGTATATAACTTCTAAATGTTAAGTTGTCAATCTCGCCTTCATTCTTGCTGGATGGGACCGCGTCCCTAGAACCTTGTCCCGGGTGGCCTATCGGAACAGACTCTTGAGTACAGTGGAACCAAAGTTGGCTCGGTCTCTAGAGGTCAAGTCCAACTTATAATGAGAAATGAAGGTGTGGGGAGAAGCCCAAGTAGCTGCAGAACAAATCGAATCAATAGGCAGCCTATCTTGGAAAGCTACTGAAGTGGCTAAAGCTCTAGTTGAATGAGCCCTGGGTTTGGATGGCAACCGTTGATGTCTTATCTCATACACTAGGGTAATCAACGAAGTAAGCCATCTAGAGAGAGAGACTTTAGATACTGAAAGGCCCATTCTACCTTCTGCATAAGAAACAAACAGTTGGTCAGATTTCCTGAATTGTTTGGTCCTGTCTAAATAGAACCTAAGTTGGCGATGAATATCTAAGCAGTGTAACTTTTGTTCTGACCTATTAGTATAATTTGGGAAGAAGACAGGAAGCTCAATGGTTTGATTCAAATTTGCCAATGAAGCTACTTTGGGCAAAAAAGACGGGTTAGTATGCAAGGACACCCTGTCTTTATGAAATACTAGATAAGGGGGTCGACTACACAGAGCATGAAGCTCAGAGACTCTTCTAGCTGAGGTGATAGCTACTAAAAAGAGTGTCTTCCACGAAAGTAATTTTATAGAACATGAAGCCGCAGGTTCAAAGGGAGGAAGAATTAAGGATGCCAGAACCAAATTGAGATCCCATTGAGGAGGAGGATCTTTGATGGGTGGTTTGAGTAGAAAGACTCCCTTTAAAAAGGCCTTGCAGAGTTTGTGAGACATAATAGAGGACTCTGAGACTCCAACATGAAAGTTCAAAATTGCAGCCAACTGAACTCTAATGGTAGATGGAGACGAACCTGCATGGAAAAGTTCGGCTAGAAAGTCTAGAACTGTTTGAATAGAGGCAGTGAAAGGATCTATATTCTTTGACTGCGCCCAATAGGAAAAACGTTTCCACTTGCTATGATAAATCTTCCGAGTGGAAGATTTATGAGAGGCAATCAAGATATCTCTAACTGAGTGAGATATCAAAGGAAGCCTGGCTAAGGTCGGAATTGGAGGAACCATGCTGTGAGTTTCAGAGAGGGAAGGGAGTGGTGCAACTGACCCGACTGATGGGTCAAGAGGTCTGGAACTGGGTCCAGATGCCAAGGTTGTTCCACCAGATAACAGTGGAGAAAGGGGAACCAAACTTGTCGAGACCAGTAAGGGGCAATGAGGATCATAGAAGCTTCCTGAGCGATGGCTTTCTGTATCAGCTGGGATATCAGTGGGAAGGGAGGAAAGGCATACACAAGTCCCCGGGGCCAAACGTGTACTAGAGCATCTCTGCTGGGGTGGCCTGGTTGGGGAAAGCGGGTGAAAAAATCGTCGCACTTGCTGTTTTGGGGAGTAGCGAAAAGGTCGCAGCAAGGCCTGCCCCACTTTCGAAAAACTTTCTCCAACACTGAATTGTTCAGAGACCACTCGTGAGGCATGAGAATAGCTCTGCTCAATTTGTCTGCAATCACATTGGACTTCCCGGGGATGTGCGTTGCTAACAGAAATCGCTGAGAAGAAATCGCCCATTGCCACAGTCTGAGTGCCTCTCGACATAGGGGGTAAGATCTGGTTCCGCCTTGTTTGTTGATGTACCACACTACAGACATGTTGTCTGTTTGGATTGCTATAGTTTCCTTGGGAAGAGAGTCTTGAAGGGCTTGCAACGCTAGAAGCACTGCTCTCATCTCTAGGACGTTTATGTGCAAGTGGCACTCGAACGGTTGCCACATGCCCTGGACTGTCCTGCCCTGGAAATGCCCCCCCCACCCGATCAGGGAGGCGTCCGTTGTCACTGTAGCAACCGGAGGGGGAGGGACGAAAGGTCTCCCTAGGAGGAGCTGAGGAGATGTGATCCACCAAGAGAGATGACTCTTGCATAATTGAGTTATCCGAATAGGATGGGACATTGGGAGGCTTTGGTAAGACCATTGTGTGAAGAGCATCCATTGTAGAATCCTCATATGGAAGCGAGCTAATGGTAGGAGAGGGATGGCCGCCACCGTGATCCCCAAGACTTTCAGGATCCGTCTGGCTTTGACCTTGTTGCTCTGCAAGAGAAGAAAGACCTGTTTGTGTATGTCTGCTATCCTCTGCTCTGTGAGTCTGGCTCCTGACTGTGTCTAGATTTGCGCCTATGAAAGTAATAACACGACAAGGCGACAAGACAGACTTTTCGTAGTTTATTGAAATGCCTAGCGCTTGACATGTGCGAAAGGTGTAGTCTCTGGCGAGGAGTAAAAGATGCTTGGTGGGGGCTGTAAGGAGCCAGTCGTCTAAATAAGGAAACACCTGGAATCCTTGTCGTCTCAGATGAGAGGCTACCACTGCCATGCATTTGGTAAACACTCGGGGGGCTGTAGTGAGACCAAAGGGCAGGGCTCTGAATTGAAAATGACTGGTTCCCAGCCTGAAGCAGAGAAACCTCCTGGAGCGTCGACTCATCTTGATGTGATAGTACGCATCCTGGAGATCTATAGAGCACATCCAGTTGTCCCGCCCCAAAAGGAGAAGAATAGACTGCAGCATGACCATCCGGAACTTTGTTTTCTTGATAAACTTGTTCAAGTTGCTGAGATCCAATATGGGTCTCCAGTCCCCTGTTTTCTTTGGAACCAAAAAGAATTTGGAGTAGGTTCCGGATCCTACTTGGTCTGCTGGCACTGGTTGAATGGCTCTTTTTGTGAGCAGCTTTGAAATTTCTAATGCTGCTTGCTCCCTTTGACTGGGTGGAACGTCTGGAAGGGATTTTTTGGACTGCTTTGGAATGAAAAGGAAAGGGATTCTGTAGCCTTCGGAAATGATAGACTGTACCCACTTGTCTTGAGTTAGGGATAGCCAGGTTTTTGGGTACAGTGACAACCTTCCCCCGACTGCCTCCGAAGGTGGACAGTCGGGCAACACCTCAGGGATGCTGAAAGGGCTTGTCTGAAAAGGATTCTCGACTGCCCTGATTCTGCAGGCCCCCTCTGCCTCTGGGACGGCGTCTACCATTGTTGTTCCCCCCTCTGCCTCTAGAGGGGAATCGACTCTGTGCGTCAGGCAAGTCTCCTTGAGATTGTTTACGGAACCACATCTTTCCCCCCTTCTGACCTTTGGGGTAAGGTCTAGAAGAAGTAGAAAAACGGACTCCGACGGCAGAAAGAGTTTTGCCATCAGTCTCGCACCTAGTTAGGGTTTCCTTCACTTGAGGACCAAAGAGGGATGATCCATCAAAGGGGAAATTAGTGAAGGACACCTTAAAGGGGTCCGCAAAGTTACAAAGCTGCATCCAGGCGTGCCTACGCAAGGCTACACCTGTACTTGCCGCTCTACTCGCTCCATCCGCCGCATATGAAAGGAGGTGCATGGAGGAGTTGGTTATAGAATTAAGGGTAGCCAGCTGAGAGTTCATCCTATCCTGAAAACCCGCAGCTGTTGGGTCCATCAACATTTCACTCGCTTCCTTGAGTAAGTCCCTCTGAAGTCAAGTAAAATGACACAGGTAATTCAGCGATCTCATTGTAAAGGTCGCTGACGAGAACATCCGCTTCCCATACCTGTCCATCGACCTAGACTCCTTGTTAGGAGGATGAACAGGCACCGAAGGATCAGCTAACTCCTTCTTGGTAGCCGCAGCCACCACCATAGCATCAACAGAGACACCTTTGGTCAGAAATTCTTTATCTTTGGGAGCCGTGATGAACTTTGATGGTCTCCTGGGGGTGGGTTCCACTGAGTCAGGAGCCGCCCAAGCCTTCTTTGCCACCACTTGCATAAGGGGGTCAAAGGGAGGGGACACCCAGGAGGTGGAAGGGTGAGAGCCAAACGCCTCAAGGTACACTGATTCATCCTCTGAAGGGTTGAGGGCTGGCCAATTCCCCCTCTGTTTTAAGATTTCAAGGATGTCTGCAAAGGAGACATCTTCAGAGGGGGAACGAGGGGAACCTTCAGAATCCTCTAAATCAGTGTCAGAGGTGACAGACTCAGGGGAGTCAATGTGCTTTCTCTTACACTGCCTCTTCCTAGGGGGCTCTCCTACAGGGTCAGGAGAGGCCTCAGAAGAGGAGGAGATCCCCACAGGGGAAACTTGAGGAGCTGGCTCTTTACGGTCAGGGATGAGAGAGTGAGTCGAAATCACCGGAGGCACCATAGGGGGAGGGGCAGAAAGAACCGACTGTGGAGTAGAGCCTGGTTCTAACACGCTCCTCATGACCTCGAAGGCACCCCTGTCAGGCAGAGCCGGAAGTCTCCGTTCCGAAAAACTGAAAACCTCCCCTGGCACCGACAGTGATGGCTCCGAGGCTGATGTCGGAGCCGAACTCACCAGCGCCGAAGCACCGAGAGGGAGAGCAGGGTCGGACAAGGGTCCGATGCCACTCGCCCCCTCGGAGCCGACGAGGGAAGTCCAGTGCCGAGATTCTTCCACAGAAGACATCGGAGCAGACGATGGAACCGAAGACAAAGGTATCGGTTCTGACGCCACCACAGTCTCGGGTCCGAGCCGCCCCGGCTCCGAACACAAGAGAGTCAGAGGAGGAATAGTTTGAGTGGTAGGAGTAGGTCTCGACTGTTGAGTCGGACTTTGAAGCATCTGGGCTAATGCCTCGGACTTAAGAAGTCGACTCACTACTCTCTGAAGGTCATGGTCCGATAACCTGGAAGACCTAGAAGAGTGAGATCTATGGCTCCGTTCAGACAGCAAGGGTGATGCTGGAGCCGAATGAACGGAGCCAATAGATGGAGATCGGGACCTCTTTTTGGATGTCGGTTCCGATAAAATAATCGGAGCCAACAGAGTAATGTCTTCCTCGGCTCCGGCCGGAGCCGAGGACACCGTAGGGGCTTGTATTCGAGTTCCATCGGCTCCGGCCGGAGCCGATGTTCGAATAGTTTTAGGGCCTCCAGAAGACAGCTCAGAGGCTGGAGCCGAAGGACTAGAAGGCTTAGAGGGGTTCCCCGATGACTGAGTCGAGGGACCCTCAGGCTTAAGTAAGCCCCTTAAAATAAGTTTATTTTTTCGCTCCTGCAGGACTCTAGGGCTGAAGCCATGGCAAACAGCACATGAGTCCTGCAGGTGCAAAGGTCCCAGGCAGTATACACAAGAAGTGTGACCGTCTGTCAGAGACATCTTCTGACAGCACGAGTCACACTTCTTAAAGCCTGAGACCTTTGATTCCTTAGACATATCTAAGGGAAAGTGTAACACACAAGCACACACACACACCAATTACACTTAAGGGTAAATTAAAAACTAATTTAAACAATTATAGTAGTTAGAAGTAAAAATCCCTATAAAACACAGTCACTCACTATAGGAAGGGAGAGACTGGGCCTAAGGCCCGAGGGAAAAATCTATAGATTTTGTGGAAAAAGGGGGTGGAAAGTTAACGGGAATGGGATAAACTAATTTAAAACTATTTATAAGAAAAACTAACTTTAAAGGGGAAAAAAGGCTAAGAAACTAGTTCTTTACCAAAAAACTAACCTGAGCCGGTAGGAACACACCTCGATCGCTGTAGCGGCAAACGAGATCTGGGGAGTTACCGCCTAGCATTGTGGGATATAGGGGAGCCTCGAGCTGGTGGAACTAGCTCTCGAGCGTTTAGAGTGGCCGAGTCGGAGGCGAGGATCGGCTCCGAACCCATCCAGCAAGAATGAAGGCGAGATTGACAACTTAACATCAGGTATTTATAATGCAGTTACACTTGTGAATGTGCAGCAAGTCCATCACTACTGGATCAGATGACACCTTGGAAGCTAGGCCTAGATCACTTCTCAGTAGTCTGTTGGAGATGGAGTATAAAAAGGCTTTGCGGCATTCTGCACATTCCATATGGTTTATGCCTTGTATTATTTTTCTGAAGAACCATTCCAGTTTTAGCATATGCCTGGTAAGGTACATACCACAGGGAACACTGTATCAATAACTGGTCTAATGAGGGATGAGTTCAGTGGGATAATGATATCTTTTGACATGGATGTCCTGACAACAGTAGACACATTATGGTTAAAGGCCAAGTCACTGTCCACATATGTTTACAAGTCCCTAACCACTGGGTCTAGTCTTAGGTATGTATTGTCTATATGGCAATTCCCAGGGGTGAATAACTTTCCAAAGGATACTGTTATGCATTTTTTGGCATTCAGTTTTACACCATGGCTCTGGCACTAATTATTAGCTTGCAACAAGCCCTCTAGGAGGATACTGGTGTTCTTGGGGGGAATTTTACAACTGCGCTGAGCTTGCAGTTGTCTGCAAACTTGGTCAACCATGACCTTTAACTTTAGTAATTTCACTTCTGAAAAGAAGATGCGAAAAAGGAGTGGCCCCAGCACTGAGCCCTGAGGGACTCCACTGGTGACTGGCTTTTTCCCCTATCCTGACTTGTAAGCAAGTTGGCTATCCAACAGGTGACACAGGGGTTTACTCAGTTTCATGACTTTGTTGATAATGCCTGCATAGGGAATAGTGTTGAATGCACTGACCAGGTCAGGATAGGCTGTGTGTGTGCCATTGTCCTTAGCTCTGGTGACTTTCTTGAAAAAGTACACCAGGTTGAACAGCCATGATCTGCCTTTGACTAAATCAAACTGTGTTGGATACAGAATCTGAAGATTTTCTATGTTTTTATTCATAATATCCATGATAATTATTTCCATGGTCTTACATGTGAGATGAGTTAGACTTATGGGTTTGTAATTACCAGGGCCAGTAGATGGCCTATCCTTGTGCATAAGGATAACTACTGCAGTCCTACATTCGCCAGTCATAGAGCCAGTTTGGAGAACAATGCTAATCAGTGATCTCAGAAGGCTTAAAATGCAACCTGGGATATTCTCAGGGTCCACAGATGTATTATTATTTTTGCTTGAACAGCACATTGAGGACTTGCTCACTATTGACAGCTAGAGGAGTTATGATCAAAGGTATCTCTTCAGAGGTGTTAGGGGGCACTGGGGGTGAAATTGAAGTTAAATTCATCAGCCAATAGGTTTGCCATATCCACTGGTTCCTTACAGGTTGTTACAGTTGCAATTAGTTCAGCACACTGTTGTATATCAAACCTGAGGTTCCAGATATATCAGAAGGCCTCTGTATCTGTAAGTCTAGTTTCACTTCAAATTTGGCTTTGGTGGACTTAAGACTCTTGAGTTACTTACATGGTTTGATGTTGGGTTTCTTGCCTTGCTCAGTATTACACTTCCTAGTTTTGGGAATGGCTTTCTTCCTTTTGTTATACAACTTGTTAATAATGGGATACCACCAGGGTGACTTGTTCTTTGAGTTACTCCCATGCTTATTTTGATTGGGTACAGCTGCCTCAATGCAGTTATTTACATGGTGGTACAGGGTTTCTGAGGACAATTCTGAACAGGCAGCAGAGTTCACACAGTTTGGGCTTTAAATTTTGCCACAGTATCTTTCAATAATAGGATGTTTGCTTTGGAATAACTTCTAAATGTTCAAGAGTTAGACGGTGGGGGGCACAGGTTTTAGTTTAACTTCAAAGGAGACAGACTTATTACCCAACTTGACAAGTAAGGATGTTATACATGGATGGGTGCACAGTTCCCCCACATTTATGAGGATCAGGTCAAGGATGTTGATGCCCCTACTGGGTGTAAAGACCAACTGGTCCAGAGCATTTGTGTTGATAAAGTCCAGATTGCTAAGCAAGCGTATCAGAAGTTGTGCATGTTTCCCATTTCATACTGAGGTAGCGGAAGCTGCCCAGGAATACAGTGATGTATTTAACGCAGAGCAACTAGCATACATTTTGGTATGTGGTATGGGCATCTTGGATTATTGAGGGGGACCGATAACTTGGAATGATATGCTATAGGACTTTACTTATGGTGAGATGGACATGTAGGAGGTCAACTGAGTCATTCTGCATGACCAATCTTTCTCTTTTTTTAATTTCTCCACGTCTTTTGGGTTGCTATTACCATGATGGGAGCAGACTCCATTTCTAAGTCAAAGTATGATTAAAGTTAATGAAATTAGTATTGTTTCAATCTTTGATGTTGGCCAAAAGTGCTCTTCGCAGCACTCGCAATGTGCCCAGTAATCACCCCTTTCTAGAATTCATATGAGTTACATGCATCAGTAACATATCTAAGTACAATTGTAAATTCTTTTTTATAAAACCCATTGCGCCTATTACTATTGGAAATGTCTGGATATCCTTTTTCCACATTGCCCTTGTTTCTGCTTGCAAATCCTGGTATTTTATTACTTTGTGTCTCTCTCTATGCAAGACACTGTAGTCACTAGGTGTAGCAATTTCAATTGTCACTGCTACTTTTGTCTTCTTTTCATGGACTACTATATCTGTTTTTCTCGCACCTATTTTTTTTGAACTGTTAGTAATGGGTGATCCCATGTGATGTAAACATTTTCTATAATGCTTGTGCCTCAGGTTTCCAGTGCTTTTCAGTTACTTCAATATTACATTGTTTGCATAATCCCCAATGCAAAAGTCTTGCCACATTATTATGTCTTTCAGTATTCAGTCCTTCTGCCATTAGTATAGCACAACCAGCAACAAAATGTGCAACTGTTTACAAGTCTGTTTTATTAAACCTACGTTTGTCTGTTTGTCCCACATGTTCAATGGAGTATGTACACCAATGTGTACGTAGTCCACTATCTTGGGCCGCCACCTTTTGTCTTTTGGTTTAAATTCACCTCTTCCTAACCATTCCTCTGTTCGATCCTGATCGACATGAGATAGTTCCAATAGTTTTCTATACTTGCAAATATATTTATGCATTTCCCACATTCCTAGCCTTCCCATCTGATCTTTCACCTTATAATCTTCCTTTAGTTTTTTTTGACACATTTACTCAGTTCTTTAAGTGCGAGTGTTTTGATGAACACATACACCTCCATCTTTTTTATCTCTTCCATTGCAGAAGCTAGTATAAGTTCACAAAAGGCATTATAGCCTTGCACTGTCGAGGCACTCTCCACAGCCTTAAACCAGTCTCCATAACTTTAAAGCCATTTACATTTTCCATGGAAGGAGCGTTTGCAGGGAGTGTTTTTTTTTAAAGACTCATGGCATTCAGCTCTAATACCATCACATTATCCTGGGTTGATTTTGCTATGTTGGAAGGTTTTTCAGATTGACATTTCCTAAAAACGGCACTATGGTGGTGGGCAAAGTTTTAGCCAATATTCAAAAGCCTAAAGGAGGTAGGTGCAGACCATCTTGGCAAAACAGTGTGGCCTGTCAAGCGGATCTCCAGGCTGACAAATATTGCATCCCATTCAAATGATACCACAATTCAAGCCAATTGTTAAAGTCAATTATGTTCTTCTCATACTGCAGCAACATCCTTGAAGGTACAATGCTGTTCAGTGCTAGGCTCATACCAACCTGGGATACACAGTCCAACAGATCCAACTTAACTCGATTTATCAAGTGTAGAGAAGCACATCCCAAGTCATTTACACCCACATATACAATGACAGAGATATACTGGTACTTGTGGTTCAATGACCTCAATGCATGCATGATCTGGCAGATCCTCTCCCCCTTGCTCAACTTAGAGAAAGGAACACGTGTGTCACACAATGGAGTCACCTATGACTAGAACATTAGCTTTTGAGGAGGTTTGCTTTATGAGCTTATAAGTTCAGCCACTATGCACTGAAGCTGTATGTGTTGTGGTGGATGCTGCTTTGTTAGAAGGTTTGTGAGGTTGCTGAAGAATTCTGTTGTTACAGCTACATCTAGGAAGACTTTGAGGTTTAGGTAGATTATTTTCTAGAACTTCAGCATACATGAATTTATGTGCTTGGTCTTTAGTGAGACTAGTAGGCAGAATGTGAAACTGTGTACTTCTGTAGCTGGCAACTGTACTCCATGGATTACAAGGGGAGTTGCACCAGGGGGTCTAGAATAGGTTTAACTGGGTCTTATTCAAGTGAATCTATAATGTTTAAGAGAAGATTATTGGAACAGTGCTCCTCTGTGTGCAAACTACAGTAACGGGGTAATAAAGGGGTTTATGATAGGTTTGCTTGGGTGCTACTTGACAAAGAACTACAATCTTAAGTGTAACTTCACAGAGCACTGTTTCACTATGATCAAACCAAGTGGTCATCATGCAACCATGTACGCAATGAATATCGGAGGTTGTTTTTTTTTATGTTTTTTTTATAGAAAGAGTTTACATAGGAAGTTTTATACCCAAAATAGACTTTGAGGTGGCATGGGAAAGAGAGAGCCACCTAGAAACTTCTTTTTTGGAAATGCAACAAGTTGATATATTTTAGAAATTCCCTAAAGGGTACTTTGTCAGAAAGGTTGTGGGTACAAGTTATTTTAGCTAAAGAAGTTACTCTTTTGAGTTGGGCACCTCTATCTCTAATGGGTACAGACAGCCTGTAAATGGTTCATCTCCCAGGTCCCCAGTTGTAAATGCTTCATCTCCAAAGGACCTGCTTTCCCTTATTAGGGGTACCAGAACTTGTCAGAGATTTTGGATGCATAGCTAGGGGCTTAAAAAGGTTCTAGTCATTAGCACAGTACACACCTATGCACATATGACAGAAAAACTGAATTACCTACACACATTAAGGCTCTAGTAAGTTTAGTGCTGTTGGCTGTCAAAAAAACAATTACCAGAAAATGGAAATCAAAACCAGGATCAACTGAAACAATTACTGAGTGTTGTAAGGGAGACAGAAGAATTGGAGATGGCATCTTTAGAAGTGTGAAGGAACAAATTACATAGAAATAAATGGAATCTGTGGGAACAATAGATATGGATCAATGTGGTTTTGTGCAGGGTAGGCAGACATTATGACAACATTAACAGAACACTAATGATCCAGAGGGAAGCAGAATGTAAGAAGATACCATTGTTGGTGGGTCTTGATGCAGAGAAAGCATTTGACAAAGTAAGCCGGGATTTTATGAGCAGGGCAATGGAAGCATTTCCTGAAAAAAATATAAAGCTGATTAGGAGGACATATGAGAGATTGGAGGCAAAAATTGAAGTGGGTGGGGTCCTCTCTGCTAATATCAACTTGAGCAGTGGAACCAGGCAGGGTGTCCTCTTTTCCCTTTGTTATTTGCATTATATTTAGAACCACTGGCAAAGAAAATAAGGGACCTGGAAATTCAAGGATATAACTGGTATGGTAGTCAAGCAAAGCTGGCTCTATTTGCGGATGATACTATTTTATACTTGACAAAAAATGAAAGAGACATTACAGTGTTGTGGAACATTTTGAGAGTTTTAAATCTTTTTCAGGATACAAAATTAATAAGCTAAAACAAAGGCAATAACAGTAAATTATGTACCCACACAAAAATTGGTTTAGCAATATCCGTGGTCGTGGGGACATGATAAAATGAAGTATTTAGGAGTATGGATTATAAATTATTCTGGTGTAGCAGCTAATATGTGGGAAGAGAATAAATAAAAGATAATACAAAAACTGAGAAAATGGCAGGTTTGTTATATGGATAGCAAGATACAAGCAGTCAAAATGTTTTTAGTCCCTTTAGTCTTATATACAGGTCGGCCATATTTTATCAACCAAAGGAGAAGTTGTGGATAGCAATTAATAAAGAGCTGAAGGACTTTATCTGGGAGGGGAAGAGGGCAAGAGTCAAGTAGGATACGCTGATTCTTCCAGCAGAACAGGGCAGATAGGGATTACCCAATTTGAAGGGGTATTTCAAAGCTACACAGTTAAGGCTCTTATATACAGCACAATTCAGAGTGGAAAGGGATGGTGTTGAAAGAGGGGGCAAGTTCAAGAAACAAGGAGAGACTGGGATTTGGATGCAGGCCTTTAAGGAGAATAACAATAATCATACAGAATATTACACCGATAAAGTATCTGAAAATATTCTAAGAAATAAGATAACATGGAAATGGAGAAAGGAGATTCTGCTGATAGAGATGACTGCAATTAGGGATATAGACAATAGGCAAGAGGGGGCTGAAATTTAATCGAGAAAACTGGCAAAGGAACCAAGGTATTGGGAGCAAACAACTGGTGGGAAAAGGTAACAGAATGGGAAGAGGCCAAGAATTTATTTGGCTTGCAGGTTAGACATTGCCTTCCCTATCAAGGATTGATATTTCAGAGAAAGAAATGTGGGGGGAGTCCTAAATGAAAGACCAGCACTGGTAGAGTTTTCAGTAGACTCTAGAACAGAAACTGCCATTAAATAATGAATAATTAGTACAGAGTGTAAAATATTGCACGATAACTATAAGAACCAATCAGAGGAGGTTAGAAAGGATTGTGAAAACAGATTACATAAGCAATTCACAAAGAAACAATGGGAGGATATACCTATGTCTCCCAAATATGCAACATAATCTAGAAGATTTAGGATTTTTGCTGGAAATGTTTACATTGATATGTTTACACCCAAAGTAGAGTCCTGAATTTTTCCTTAGGTAGACAAGAAGAAAAAAATACTGCTCCAAAGCCACAAAATGGTATTTCAATAAACAAATGTAAGCACTTTCATTTCCAATGCTACAGAAACATCGTCAGACAAATAGATACACTACCTCACATCCTTTAAATACCATAAAACCATCAATTCCTTAAGGGACTAACCTCACTTCCTTGAGCAGGTGGGCCCCAAGTGCAAGGCATGTTATACAGCATCTTATGCAACATCTCAATTTTTAAGAAAGGTGGCGCCAAAATGCAAGATACAAAGTTACAAAACATTTTGTTACCTTTATAAAATCCTAGTGCATTTTGAATACTAAAAGCTAAAAAACATAATATACAAACATAGAAGTTAATGCCAATAATAAAATTGCATCAGCTGCTTTGTATTCTAAAAAAATGCATGTCATTTCGTAATGAAAACCAAACAATACCTGCTTTCACCTTAAAATAGGTTTGATCAATACGTGCTCATTAAGCCCTGGGGAGGTTGTGGCATTTAAGAGAATTTGCCAATACAGTTCCCTTTTCTCCCTAAGGTTTCCCAGTTATCCCCTCTGTCCAGTACACCCACCTTTTCCAAAATAACAAATACAAATTACTTAAAACCAGGACACAAGGTGGAATGTTTATAAAGTGCATTACTTGTGTTTTTGCATAAAGATGCTCATAAATTCTCATACATAAGGGGCCGTTAGTTTTTTCAATATAAAAAGCAGAACAAGTGGTACAAAAACTGATATAAACAACCCCCTTAGTGTTACAATTATATTTATCTTTAACAGTAAGCAAGAATGGGCAACCATGAACAAGGAAACTATTAACTTCCAGGATATACCTGCATTGTTGGGAGGCTCCACATTTTTTCATTACACACCCATTGGTGTGGCCATTCATTTGTTGCTTGTTGGTTTCAAAAATACCCTTAAAATTTTTGTTATTTTTATAAATGAATTTGGGTTCTGGGCCCAACCTACTCAAAAGTCCCAATGATCCAAAAACCATTGCCCAGTGTTTCTTAATCATGTCCTGTAATAAACAAATACCTAGATTGTAAACAAACGTGAACTGAACCAAATAACACACGAAAAAAACACTGGCGAGAATGAAGGACGAACAGCTCAGTCTGCCTTTTAACGTTTTCGTTCTTTTAATAAAAATGAACTTCTTCAGAAATGCACCCAAAATCTTATACATAGCTTATATACAAATTCAAACGAATCACATGTAATAAATAGCCAATGAATACTTTATCACAATTATCCAATGAAATATAAATAAATATTCAATAATACTTTCTTAATAAAGAAATAATACCTAGATTGTATTGCAAAACAAATACTTGTGAAAAGTTATGCCGATCATGTTGAGTGTTAGTTCCTTGACCATCAAGATTAATGGAATTGGTACCCACATCATTGTTGCATAAAAAGGGCTTATGTCTAACATCCCTGTTTTCCATAACAATCACTAGTACTACCCAAAAAATCTTTGAGGTAACCCCTTTCGAGGAGCATACTAACCAATTTTGCAACCTCTGCTTTGAGCACTTCACCATCTGAAACCAACCTGCATAGCCTGATTAACTGACTTTTTACTAAATTTTTCTTTTGCCAGATCGAATGCTGGCTAGAGAAATGTAAGCAGGCATTAGAAAAGGTTGCTTTCCTATATATATTGGATTCATATTTGAAATTCTCCAAGTTCTTATAAAGAGTCACATCCAAAAGGTTTATTCAGTTATTATAATGTTGATGAGTAAACTCCAAGAAATCAGCAGAGTGGTTAAGGAAGTCCATAACATTTTCTAAGCCCTACAAAATTTCCTTTCCACAAAATAAAAATATTGTCCAAAAATCTCAAATACAAACCCAACATACGTGCAAATACTGAATTTAAAACAAAATTAGTTTCCTAAAACCACAGGATCATGATGGCAAAGATGGGGGCACAAGCTGCCCCCATCGCAACGCCCATATGCTGTTTGTAGTACTCCCCTTTGAAGTATACACAGTTGTTTGTAGGATGAGTTCCATAATTTGATATACAAGACTAATTTAATTACTGGACAGATTAGAGCCTTTAAGCAGAGCTTGGTGGAACCAGTCCAGCCTTTAATCATGGGAAATAACTGAAGAAAGGTCCTTTACATCGATGGTCACCAGTAGTCCATTAGGCAAAAAATGACACCCTGAAATCAAGTTCAGAAAGTGCCATGAATCTTTTAAGATTTGACTTTTGTTCACAAAAAAAGTTTTTAATTTAATATCAACAAATTTTGCCAATGATTTGGTCTTCGAACCCACTGGTGCCACTATAGGTCGCAATGGAGGATCAGTAACTGACTTATGAATCTTGGGGATACCGAATGCCCATGACTTGTTTCGTCATTTTAATGGACAACTTCAGGCCAATAAAGCCAAACCCCACTAGCTGTGGATATGCATATTTTGGCCTTGTTATGACCTCGACAGCACTGCACAGGCAGAGTGTTTGACTAAGCATTAGAAACACAGGGCTGTTATACCCAGCTGATGTCCATTGTCATTAGGGTCACTACAAAAATATCCCAAACAAACTAAAACAATGAGTGAGAAGGTCACTGAAAAAACAATCAGTAAAAACAAAATGAAAACTTTAGCAAAGCTATAACTTTCACTAAGTGACCTCCCAAACCTCTTGTATCAGAGGCACATGGGATATATCCAAAGCTAGTGGGGTTTGGCTTTATTGGCCTGAAGTTGTCCATTAAAACGACGAAACAAATCATGGGCATTCAGAATCGCCAATTAGCTGAAACACCTGATGTTCATCAGGATCATTTGCATATATCCCATGTGCCTCTGATACAAGAGGTTTGGGAGGTCACTCAGTGAAAGTTCTAGCTTTGCGAGAGTTTTCATTTTGTTTTTACCGATTGGTTTTTCAGTGACCTTCTCACTCATTGTTTTGGGATTTTAGGCTTGCAAACAGTCAGGAATTCTCCAACATGAAGAGGTAGATCAAATGTAATAAATATGTCTTCCAAAATTAGGTCTATAATATGATAAGCAATGTTCACCTCATTTCGTTTTACAACAAAAAATCTACCATTTTGTAAAAATTCCAGCATCTCCGAGGAGTACAAAATTCTGTCCATGATGACAACACCCTCTCCTTTGTTTGGTTTCATAATTCGTATGCTGGAACTGTTGGCAAGTCTAAGCATAAGTTCCCTCTCTTCACTTGAAAGATTGTAGAACTTATACCTCCTATCGTTAGAATGTCAATCCCTGATACTTTGCTCGCATAATTGTTCAAAAAGATGTATACTTGGAATTAATGGGGGCGGGGGGATGAAGATACTAGATCTTCACAGTAACAGAATATCAGACCCTTGCTCATTTGGAGGTAAAACGCATTTAAGGTTCAATTTTCTGGTAAAAAGTTTAAGTTCCGTTACGACAGTGACCAAATCAGGTTTGTTATAGGGTACATAAAACCATGTTGGAACAACGAACCAAACACAGGAGAAACAAGTGATGAAAAATTGCAAATCTTACAACCTGAAATTCATATACATTGTCAGATGCATCAACATGGTCATTACCATCAAATGTGTTGACTACTACTAATTCTGGGGTCATTTCCAATGAGAGTTCTGAAAAACCTGTGTTTCTTGACTGTCCCTAGAGGTAGGGTGACCATCTCCCCCTTTTTTGTACCTTTCCTGAATTCTTTTGGACCTCCGAGGGCCATTCTGTTCATGGTTGACATTATCTTGACCATTACTGGGGTCAACACCATCATTCCCTTCACCGTTATCATTGTTGGAACTAAATATACCAGTACTTTTTGGTGGCCTAGGGTAAACATCCTTATTAGTATAGTCCTTAGTATCCCTTAAGATTTTTTCTGTTATCTGAAAAAATAAATCTTTTCCTGTTCGGCCACTTTGATAAAAATACATTGAAAACTGTCAATATTATGCTTAAAAAGGTAATTACTTAACTGTGCGTCTAAATTTTTAATTTCTTCTTCAATAGAACTCAGGTTCCTTGAATTCTCCTAGACAATGAGTTCCGTTAGTTTACAACCCACTTTGTCAAAATAATTCAACAGTTCAAGGTGAAACACAGACCTGAATGTAACACTATTCGTGTATTTCCAAAGGCGCAGTCCTCAAGTAGAGAGAAAATGTTGGAGGTGTGACAAGGAAGAAAGAGCTACTTGGGAACATATTTTCTGCGAGTACGGTGGGTTGGCAGACTTTAAGGATTCCCTGCGGGATGCACTGTCAGAGATGCTGGATGGGTGGATTGGTGTGATGAGAAAGATGATTTTTTTGAGCTATGACACAGAATTGGAATTGCCTAGACATGGTAAGGCCTTGCTGTGTCTAATTATGGTGGCTGCCAAAAAAGCAATTACTAGAAAATGGAAATCAAAATCTAAACCAACTAGACTAGAAGTAGTGAATATAGTAAAAGAGGCAAAACAACTGGAATTGAGATCTGTAGAAAAGGGCAGGAGCAAACTACATAGGAAAAATGGGAATTGTGGGAACAATACATACAAGGTTTAAAAGAAGGCAGGAGTTAAATGAGCTATGCGATATTTGACTGAAAATGATTTGGTGGATTATAAGTGATGTATAATGTTTGCAACTGGGAGTGTGTCAGCATGGTTTGTGATGCAAAATGTTTGCAACTAGGACTGTGTTGGTGTGGTTTGTTTTCGTTTATACAAACGTATGATTGCTTATGTGGTAAGTGATGGTTTAGTAAAGCTGCTTCTTGTTTAAAAAAGGGGCAGGAATTGAAAAATGTATGCAATGTTACTTAGGTTATATAATATACAGCAATGTATATATGTGAAGTATAATGTTTATAAATGTTAATTTAACACAGTTTGATTACTTTTGTATAAAAGTAAATTTGCCTATGTTATAAGTGATAATTCAGTAAAGGTATGTTTAGAAAAAGAGAGGACGCGTAGGATTTCAGGGAAGGCACCACATAATATGTGATGTTAATAAATATGTATAAAAAAAGATGGACACCTACTAGCAGTCAAATGAGTGTGACATTCAGGACTGCCAGCAGGCTAGACTGCAGCGGCCTATAGCTGTAAGTCACAAAAAAATTAAAATGTGAAAATCTTTTTAGCTGAAGTAAAGGAGTTTTTTTTGCATTTCTTTTTCAGATGAAGTAATGTCTGCACATTTAATGTGCTTAATCTCAGCACTAAATACTGCAAATTCAGTAACACAACTAAGTTACAGTGAAACAAATGTGCTCTGTGTGACCTGCCTTCCAAGCACTATCAGCTTGAATGCGACAGGGCAGCATACACAGCTAACACTACAAGCACGATTAATATATCACTATCAGTTCTGTCTGCATTAACAAGTTAGGAAAGGAGTATTGTAAAGCCATAGCTAAAAGGGACATGAGATGATCCTGGATGACACTAATGTGATATTAAAGAGGAATAAGAAACCTTGGTGGAAACATTCAAGTCTGACAAGATTTCAGAAAATTGCTTTAACTCAGTACTTGGGGTTATTAATTTTCTCTTACATACCCATACTCATTTTTGTTAGACTTCTATTTTCAACTACAGAATTTCTTCCCTGGATGTGCCAAGATCTATAACACATCAAGTAATATTTGATTGCATTCAGATAAAACTCAGCCTGTGCAAGAGTGTTAAAAATGTGGGTGCAACTAAATATCATTTAACTAACACATTTTTTAACTAGCAGCATCTGGAAGTCATTAAGGTTATTTCTAGCTAATCAGCCCAAGTATTAATGGAGAACTGAGCAGAAAAGTACACATATCTTATTATGTGAATTCTCTGCCTAGGAATATTTTGTATTACATATATGACTTAGTTAAAATATACATTAAATGCTATGTATGAAAGAGAACTCAAGACTTGTTATTCTTAAATAAGAAGACTTATGTTTTCTGTTTCATTTTGGCTATCTTGGTTTCCTTTTTCTGGAAAATATATTAAAATTGTCAGAAATAACTTTTTACAACATGAGAAGTAAAAACCTACTGTTTCTTAAAGTTATGATTCGTATATACACTTATTAATAGATTTTTATTATTATGGTTTATTTTTAGCACAACTAGTGTCAGCATTAGGAAAAAAATAATGCATACCCATTCTTTTTTTCTCTTAATGCAAGTGTCTTTCAACAGGATTATAACCATATTTTATTGTTGTATTGAGATAAGAAAGTATAGTTCTGTAGTCAACTTAACACAATTGCAGAATTTCAAGTAAGGTCACATGTGCAGGCATTACTTCAGGGTGCTCTGTCACAAGCTGAGGTCCCCTTCCAATGAGACTTACAGCCAAGCTCCCTTCCCTCTATACCAGCTTTATCATGGACATCTCCACTCCCCTGGTATAAAAGTTGTTGTATGTCTGTTCATCTTCTTTTATTTCTTCAATATGTGCTGCATGTTTTTACAAGGCACTCTAATAGTCTTTAGGGCTATGCTATGACTTGGAAACACGCACTGATATTAGATTAACTAATCCTACTAAGGAATACAATTTTGTAACTTCTTAGGGACAAAAGGTGCAGTGTTTCTGGGTGTTTGCTCAGCTAATTTCTGCCTTTTTTTCCCCTATTGTTTTGATGCAGACATCTCTTGGATATCCTTCCAGACATGAAGATATTGTACATGCGAACCAAGAGAGGCAACTGTGTCTGCAAACCTTGAACATTCCATTTCCAACCATCCCTTGAATTCTTTAGATAACATCTAAAATGCTTGATGCTAACTGACAAATTCATTTTAACTGAGATGGATGATTCCAAGTGATTCCAGATATTTACTTAATGACATTAAATGGTCAATGGCTACCTCTCCAACTGCAAAATAAACTGCATTCAGGTACTACTCTGCACAGCTTCCAAGCCCTTTAGTTCTTTTGGACATGCACCTATGCCATGTCACACACATGCGCTCACACACACTCACACACGCACTCACTCATACACGTGCTCAATCACACACATGCTCACTCTCACATTATCAAAAAGGAACTAGACACAGCGATTAAAATTAAGAACTCTTCTGTAAACTCCATCCTTAAAACCAAAACAGAAATACCAGAAAAGTCATTATAACTCATAACTATGATGACGTGCACTGACTCAGTATTCACAAAACTGGATAAGACTACAGTCAAAGTGGTTTCTGAGTTCTTGTAAAGATTTTGAATTTAACTGTATATGTTGGAATCAGTGACACTGGACAATCTGCTCTCCTGGTAAATACGAAGGAAATCTGACTCTGTGTGTGTGGCCTTACACAAGCCCAAACTGCAGTTAACCAAGATACTTTTGTCATTAAGGATGGCACTGAAATATTAAGAAAAGTTTTTAAGTTTCAATTGCTGGCTTAGACCATATTGTCGGTCCACGAAGATTCAGTACCTTCCCACTTGGAAGGAAATGTGCACAACCTAGGCCTGCACGACACAAACTATACTACACCTCTTGTCAAAAGGGGTTAGGGTACTGAACAGACCTCAACCATATCTTCTTAGGCAGTGTCAAATTACTGGACATTCCAAGGTAAAGTTTGCAGATAACTGCAAGGTGAAGGTAGAACTCAACAATTAAGAAAAACAAAAAAGTACCGAAGCTAACACAGCTGAAGGTAAAACAATAAACTTTAATGCACACAAAAGAGAGTAAGCGCTTTCACAGTGTGCTCTCACCACTTCATCAGACTGTTCTAAACTAGTAACAAATGCAGTTAAATACCATAAGTTTGTTTGTTTGTGTCTTTCGGCTTTTCCCGGTTAGGGGTCGCCACAGTGGAACTCCAGTCCGCTAATGATTGGCAGTTGATTTTTACGTACCGGCTTGCCAGGCCTGACGCACAACCTTCAACGAAGGTACGCCCATTCACGCACGTCTCCACGCAGAAGACGCTCTAGCTGAGAATCGAACAGGACAGCGTCTTACTGTGAGGCGACAACGCTACCACAGCACCACCACCGCGGGTCTAGTTAAATACCATAAGTTAATTAGTCAATTAAAGCAGTGATAAAAGCATCAATTATCTAAGAGGAAAATGTCACAACAAGAAAGCAAGCAAATGAAAGATATAAAAAGATAAAAAATATATATAAAAAATATGTATAGAAAGCAATCCTATACTCAGTGTTTGAGAGGTCTAGCTTTTAAAAAAGGCTTGAGAGAGACAACTTCATTAAGACCTGGTATTTTATCAGCATTAAGAGACAGAATCCATTTTTGCTCTGCAGATTCTGTGCGATTCCTAAGATCTCCCCCTCTTAAACTCTCAGGAATGATCTCTAGCACAAGGAATTTAAAATTATGTTCCTGTCCATGGCACATAATATGCTTAGCAAGGGCATTGGTGTCTTTCTTGTTTCTAATGTCTCTCTGATGTTCCAGCACCCTGTCTTTGAGTTGTCTGTTACTCATGCATACATAAAAAGCATGGCAGGAAGTGCAGTAACTAAAATAAACAATGTTCTTAGTCCTGCAATCAGCATAAAAGTTTGTGTCTATTTTAAAGTGCATATTAGGGTGCATGTAAGTAGGACTTGAGTGTATAAACTTGCAGGCTGTGCAATTCCTGCATTTAAAAGTACCATGCCTCTCTGACTTGTGTAAAACCTTGTTAAAAGTAGAAGTATTGTAGCACAGATGCCTTTTCAAGGATCTGTTATTTTTAAAAGAAAAGTATGGAACAGTATCTATGGCATTTCTTAATTCATCTACAGTATCCAAAATGCCCCAGTTCCTTTTGACAATATCACATATACTACTAACATCAGAAGAATATGTGAGAGGAAACCTAATCAATCCTGTCCTTTGTTCTGTAGCTATGGTTTCAGTGTTAGGTGCAGCAGTGTAATAAGGCCTGCATTTGCCCCCTCTCTCCTTATATGCATCAGTAATACAACTGTCAATATCCTTTTCCTTGTAGCCTCTATCTAGAAAATCCATTTTCAACGTCTCCACAAACCCACAAGAAAGAATAATCTGCTCCACAGAGATAGCATAAATCCTAGGCATGTTACCCGAAATGTTGTTAAGGGGCAGGTGTACAAGGTCATGAGACTCCATAATAATGACAAACAGCTTGCCGAGGCCCTGGAGATCTTGAAAATGGATTTTCTCGATAGGTCGTGGAGAAGAGAGTCTCTCAGTGACTCTCCTGGTGGGGGGATAAGGGCAAAGAACCTGCTGCACTTTTTGTTGTTGAGGGGAGATGCAAAGAGGTCGCAGCAGGGCTGGCTGGCCTCATTGGCAGAGTATCTTCTCCAGAATTTTCTTGCTGAGAGACCACTCATGAGGTAATAGGATGGACCTGCTCAATTTGCCTGCTATCACAATGGATTTCCCTAGAATGTGCATTACTATCAGAAATCGACTGGATGAGATTGCCCACTGCTGCACACTCAGAGCTTCTTGACATAAGGGGTAAGGTCTGGTTCCTTCTTGTTTGTTGATGTACCAGACTACAGACACTGTTTGTCTGAATCACAATATTCCCTGAGGGGAGGGTCCCTATTATATGAATGAAAAATCAAGATCTCAAACGGCTGAAAAGTCGAAAACGCCGTTCTTCGAAACTATTATTGTGAGGGGGCTGTGCCCCCCACACCCCCCACTAATTATATTATGCTAACTCCGAAATCGCACTACAGTGGGGAAAGGGCAAATTTTCTGATCTTTACTGTACCGTGATCTCAAAGAATGGCATTTTCGACTTTTAAGCCATTCGAGATCTTGATCTTTCGTTCATCTAATAGGGACCCTGAGGGGAATTCAGTCTTGGCAAGTCTGCACTGCTAGGAGAACTGCTCTCATTCTAGGACACTGACATGCGTGTTGGCCTCTTCTGGGGAACAAGTGCCTTGGACTTCTCAAGAAGTGCCCTCCCACCCAAACTGGGATGCATCTGTGGTCGCTATGTCCTTGGGCTGGGAAGTATGAAGAGGCAGCCTTGTAAAATCTGTTCTGAGAAAATCCATCCCCTGAGATACCTTTTGCATGCCTGATCTGGGCAAACAAAGGTTGGTACAGGATGGACCATTTAGTTGCCAGTGTCCACTGAAGAATTCTAATATCTTGCCAATGGAACCAGAATTATGGCAGCAGACATCGACCCTAATGCCTGTAGAATCAGTCAGGCTGACAGGGAAGAACTTTGAATTATCGTTTTGACTTGAAATCCAATAGTTTGTAGCCTTGACAGGGGAAGGGAGGCTGTCATTGATACCATGTCAAACAAGGCTCCTATGAATTCTAGGAACTTGAGTTGGTTCTAGTTGAGATTTGTTGAGACTGATTGCAATGCCTAGGTAAGAGCACAACTGAAGTACATAATCTCTTTCTTTGATCAGCAGATGTCTGGTCAGAGGGGTAAATGAGCCAATCATCCAAGTAAGAAAACACTCGGAATCCGTGTAGTCACAAGTGAGCTACTATTACTGCCATGCATTTGGTGAACACCCTGGTGGCTGTGGTGAAGCCCACGGGCAGTGCTCTGAATTGGTAATGACCGACTCCTAGCTGGAAGTGTAGGTATCTCCTGGATCTTCTGTTAATTTTTATGCGATAGCATGCATCCTGAAATCTACTGAGCACTATCCAGTCGTCCTCGCGCAGAAAAGGCAAAATAGACTGAATCGAGACCATCTGACACTTTCTATACTAAACTGATTTGTTCAATTTGCTGAGATCCAAAATTGGTCTCCAGTCCCCTGTTTTCTTTGGTAATAAAAAGTATCTTGAGTAAGTTACAGATTCTTTCTGGCCGGGGAGACCTCTTGGATGACTCTTTTCTAGCAGCTTTTTTATTTCTAGTGCTGTTGCTTTCCTCTGAGTTGAACGTCGGGAAGTTTGCTTACTGTTGGGGGTGGGAGGGAATTTTTTAACCTCTAGAAATAATCCTCTACACCCATGTAGCTTCTGTAATGTCTAGCCAGGCTCTCTGGTCCAGGGATAGAAGACCTACAACTGACTCCAGAGGTGGACAATTGGGCCTCCCTTCAGGAGCTCTGATAGGGTCTGCTGGAGAAATAATCTCTAAAATCCTGGTTCTATGGGCCTCCTCTTCTGCATGTGCTGCGTCTTCTATTAGAGGCCCCCCCACCGGCACTGGTGGGAACCATTTCCACATGGATTATGGAAAGGATCCTGTGATTTTCTTAAACATATTTTCCAACCACCTTGAGGATTCCTAGAGAAGGTTCTTTGAAAAGTCAAAAATTGTACATCCACTGCAGACAGGGTCTTATCATCTTACTCACACCTGGATAGTGTGTCCTTCACTTTGGGGGCAAACAATGAACTTCCATCAAAAGGAGCACTGAAGTAGGAGGACTTGAAGGGAAATGCAAAATCACACAGGCACATCCAGGCATGCTTCCTAATGGAAATGCCTGAACCTGCTGCCCTTGAGGTACCTTCAGCTGCATGTGAAATGAGCCACACAGACAAATTAGTAATGGACTGTAAGGTAACCAACTGTGATGCAACAGAAGTCTGTGCCTCAGCAGTTATTGCTCCTGACAGGGATTTGGAGAGTTATTTAATCAAATCCCTCTGTAGTCTGGTAAAGTGTGCCACACAGTTGAGCGATCTATGAGCGAAAGTCACTGATGTGTAAACTTGCTTCCCAAATCTGTCCATTGCCCTAGACTCCTTGTTAAGGTGGTGAACAGATGAACTCTGCTCTGTGAGCTCTTTCTTTGTGGCTACTGCTATGACCATGGCATCTACTGGTACTTTCTTGCTCCAAAACTCTTTTCCCTTTGGTACTATCAGGATCCTATCTGGTCTCTTGGGGATCGGCTCAACAGAATCAGATTCCTTCCATGACTGCCCAGAGATCAACTCAATGAGCTCGTCATTGGGCGGAGTTCATCCAGGAAGTAGATGAGCTCATCAATGGGCACAGTCACCCAGGAAGTAGATGGCCCAGACCAAATGCCTGCAGGAATACTGATTCCTCTTGGGAAGGGTTATCAGTAGACCAACCACCCCTTTGCTTAAGGATCTCGAAAATGTCTCCAAAGGAGACATCATCAGGTGGTGATGCATCCTCTTGCACTTTTCTCTTCCTAGGGACTTCTTCAGTGGGGTGCTCTGGAGAAGTATCTAAAGATATAAGTTACCATGTTGGTGACCTGGAGACTCTGAGCTGGCTGCACCTGTGGGGTACTGAGATGAGGCTCAAGGCACAAAGACATCTCGGAATCAGATGGAAGATCCCTGGGGAGGGTGGAACTTCCTGAATCCTAGAAGAGAATACTTTATCTACTACCTCAAAGGTGGAATGACCAGGAAGCCAATGGAGCTGAGAAGACATGTTTCAGACCATCGACTCCCTTTGACCCAAAGGCAGCCCACCCAAGGCAGAGGTCTGAATAGAGCTGGTCAACGCCGAAGGCCCGAGGGGTAGAGAAGGCTCCAGATAGCTTTGGAGTACACTCTAGCACCTCAGAGTCGACAACAGCACTTCAGCTCCAAGAGTCATCCGGCTCGGACACACTTGGAGCTGGTCCACTGACAGAAGGTACCACCATCTTCAGATCCAATACAGACAGTCATGGAAGGCTTGAATCCAAAGGGTCTAAAACCGGAGGACGGATCGGAAAAGGATCCAAGATGGGTGAAGTAATACTAGCAAAGGTCTCCTGACCCAAAGGGGTAGGAGCTGGGATAATTCCCATCTGTATCTGCGCTAAGAGAAACTTTCTCATCATTCTATCCACATCTGCCTCTGTAAGACTCCTGGAAGAATGGGAAAAAGAAGTTAAACAGGGAGAGCTAGTGTGTCGGTGCTTCTCTAAGAAGGGGGAAGTAGCAGAGGGTGGACCAGGTCCATGGGAGCACCTTTCGCTCACAGAGAACTGGATCTGATGAGGCAGACCTTGTATTTGAAGCAACTGGATCCAAGATTTGGTTTTGCTATCGACTGTTTGAAATCTTCCGGGCTGGCTCCTTGTTCAAATCCAAAGATGCAGTGGAAGATCCACACGGTTCAGGAAGTCATTTTCCTGACTCTTTCTGGCCTGCCTTGGAAGGATGAGCTCCAGCCAGTGACTTTGAAAAAATAATGGGGAGAAGTTCCTTCAAAATCAATTTATTCTTTCTGTCAACTAAAGTCCTTGGATTGAAAGATTTGCATATCTCACAAGGAACTTCCAAATGGGCCCAGCCCAGACAAGAGTCATAAGTCATGGGTGCCAGACAAAGGAATCGTGTGACCAGACTCCTTACACTTTTTGAATCCCGAAGGTTTTCAGCCATAATGATATCAAACAGCAAAGAAGAATAAGGTAGAAAGATTTTTTTAAACAGGAAGAAAAAGGAAGGACAAACTACCAACAATGGTAGAAAAGATTACCAAAATGGTAAAAAGGGACAGTTACAGAAAAAAAAAACTACTAACAATGGTATCAAGATACACAGAAAGAAATATGTAGGGATAAGGGAGGCTCTATAAAAATATGAAGACATAAGACAGAAATAAATAAAAATGGTATTATACTGAAAAAACTTTCATAACTCATTAAATGCTTGAGAGTTGACAGTGACCTTGTATGTACGCGAAGGAGGTAAATAAGATCTGACGTACGGAGGGGGACTGCAGCATTATGGGTAAGGGAGGAGCTCGAGAGTTTGCAGTAGGCCAAGAGCTGTAAAAAAGCAGCCAAGTCGGATCTGAGGATCGGATCTGAACCCACATGTTGAGGAATGAATGAAAACTGACATCAGATCTTGAGTTAACAAGGGGTTTCATGGTCTTACATAAAAGGAGGAGGACTTCATTCTTTAGCATCCCCTGTCACTGTGAAATCTCTTCAAGACTCTGCCCTGCATATACTCCTTTTTGGCATCTGTTTCTCACATGTCAGAAGTGATTTGAGTGCTGAATTCATCAAATAAGCAGATGACTGCTCCTTAACCCTGCTGATACCACCTCCCTTCAAAGAACACCTAACATTATATATGAACAGTGCAGTACAAATGACACTTCCTTCAAAGTAATAAATCATCACTCTGTTACTTGATTTAAAAAAAAAGTTTGTACACTACCGATGACAGCTAGAAGTTGACAAAATAGTAAAAGACCTTGGAGTCCTTTAAGAACATGACCTTTCATCTGATTATCACACAGCTGCCACCATCCACAAAGCATATGGAGTTGCCCACCTGTTTTTGGGGTTGAGAGCCATGCCAAAGAACTAAGGGCCTCCCCATATAGCTCATCAGACCAATTACAAAATACTGCACACTGTTTTGTAACCGATATGCCATCTGGTGCAGTTGGAGAAGGTACTAAGATTTGTTACAAAGAGAACTGAAGGGCTTCAAGTCTTGGCTTACATTGAAAGACTACACCAACCATTCTCATCTTCTCTGTGTCTCATCTCTTTCCTTGAGGAGGCCAGTGTCGAGTATCTGAAACCCTTTGCTTAGCATTTCCCCACCTCTGATGACCTAAGCATAGGACATTCTGTGTCAGTAACCATACCATGAAATGTGACACCATTATATCTTAGATTTCTATAAATATAAGATAACTTACCCTCTCATTAAAACTCAGCCCATCAATTTCATACCTTCCATTGTGGAAATGGACTGATTACATGGGCATCCACAAGTTACATCATGGATACCAGGGTATATAGCGCATCAATAGCCAACAGTCCTTGAACTTGTAAAACTATGTACCTATGAGGCCTAGACTTTTCAGATGTTGCAGCTGTACCATGTCTGAAAAGCAACAACTTCTGATATTAGGCAACATGTGGATTAATAAATGAAAAAAAAAAACAAGCAAATGGACAGACACAGTTGCCAGCCTGTAGCCTTTACAAATGCAAAGGAAACAAACCACACAATGACCTTACATCCTGTTACTCTATAAAGAAAAGCTACTAAGAATTTAAAGAAATTCTAAAATATGATACAGTGGAGATGCCTCTATAAATGTGCCTTTACCACATACAGCCACATAGTCAGAATAATGAAAATAATTAATATTTAATCAAGCTAACAATATGGAATCAAGTGTACTCAAGAAACACCACATGGACATTTTGCTTTCATTTGTGCGGAGTAATAAATAGGGATCTACAGGCATGACATTCTTTTACCCTGCTGCTGGTGTTGACCTGTTTTCTGGATGCACTCTACCTAGAGAAGCAGCTACTTGCTGAGCACTATGCATCCAGAGTGGCACTCCATACAAAGCATACGGTGTTAATAATTTGTACTAAAACTCTAGAACATGCAATCTTTGAAGCACTTCCATTTGATTGCTGCTTCTATCCAGATCTAAGAAAGCCATGTGCAAAAATGTCTGAACATCTAGGGATTAAGAGTTTGTTATACTCACAATACTGTAGATCCACACACTGTGAATGAATTTACATATGACTGATCATGAATCCCTGACCGATGTACTGTTCAGCAATTCTGTGAGGGGAAGGGATATTCCCCTAAAGCACTATACCTTCTCCGCAATGTAGTAGACTAACCTCAAAACAGCAGTGTAGTGCATAGCGATGCTAAGGCACATCCATTATTGTATATGCATTCCTTACTAAAAGATAACACATGCCATAATGCTGCACATCACAGATAATATAACTCAGTACACCACTTCAGTTTTTAAATAAAAATAACTTACTCCATGGCAGACAGATCCATGTCTACCTCCTCTCCATTCATCAGAGGGATTTTCTTTTTTTTGTTTCTGTGAAACAAAATTTGAGAACCATAATCATAACCAGATACACTTCAAATGATTTTCTAAAGAGTGAAAATATAGTTCCAAAGTTTTTTTTGACACTATTAAAATATCATAGTAAACTACAAACATTTGTTTCAGCAATAAATCTCTAAAAGGAGCTTTTTTCATTAGATCACAGCATACCTCAAGCATTACAGTCATCGGTCATCAGTGTGTCGAACAAAGCAACCTTTGCCATGATGCAACCCTTTGGGATCTTATCAGTTCTCTCTAAGCAACTGCATGTACATAACTCCTGGGACAAAGTGGTACCTATACCCACACAAGCACATGAAGCATTCAAAAAAATTACTAGCAATTTGGAACATGTAAATGCAATCCCTCAGAATAATGGTGTGACAGGTGGGATCTCATGACTGAACCTATATGCTTCTTTTATATCCAGTTATGGTAAGTTCTGGTGTAAATATATTATACTTAACAAGTACTTCTTACACAAAATTAAGACAAAAATGTTGCAAGTGGTGTCAGGTGATAAGTCTTAAAATGGGCTAAAAAAGCATTTTAAGAATAAGATACTGGAAAATGAGCCAGGACAATGTATAACAAATGAATTTACTCTGTCAGCTGATCAGTGCAGACGCCTTCTTCAGTGGATAACTGCTGGGACCTACTGTTCTAAGAACCCCATCTCAGCACAATTCTGAATTCTCTGGAACTCCTGTGGCTGGGGATGAATACCTCACTGGATAAGATATTATAAACAAGTCCAGGAGGGTGCAATGAGGCTTAGCATTCTTCAACATGACCACATGGACTATGCACACACAACTGGAAAAGAGATCTAGGTTTGATTGTTGAAGAAAACCAAACCAGAAGTACACTCCAGGCAAAAACATATCTGAAAGCAAAATTTCCAAAGTCATTTTTTAAGAGGGGAATGGTGTTGGGTCCTTTAAACCTCCATGATTTGCAACCCCTTACTTAATAAAATCAACTATGAAGTCACTCCATCTTGGGAGAAAACATAATCCTCTCCTCAAAGATTTCATACCAGATGCTGGATGTACAGGTCACCCAGACACATAGTGACAGCAACATGGCAAATGTGTATCTATAGCAGAAGGTCTCTACAGATTAGCTGACATGATGGGCGCAACACACACTGTTGAAAATCTCACACTAAAAAAATTAAACCTCCCTGGAGGGCTATGACCAAAGAAAGGTCATGTCACATGGCCTTGGCTCAGAAACCCAAGACGTGATATGACATCCTTCAAAAACTGGTACTGTACAAAATATAAGTAGTGTATGTTCAAACTGATGCATTTCCTTCAGGAGGCCACTTCTGCCCTATATTAAGGGTCTCCCATTGGATGCGGTGTACTCTTATCTGGTGAAGACAAGCAATGCCATTCTTTACGCTATCACTGATGGCTAATACAATTACAAAATTGATAATTATATTACACACTGGGTAGAAGACTGGTTGAAAGACAGGACAAAGAAGGAGAGGGTTTGTGGCACCCCAATGGAGTCTGAGTTACAAGCTGGATTCCACATAGAAATGTTTGGTCCTCTTCATTTTGGACTGCTAATTTTCCATATTAAGCTAACCGTCAGGGTCCAGTTAACCAAGTTTGCAGACAGCTGTAAATAAGGCAGCTTTGTGACCTATGCAAAGGGTAGGATCTGGCTTTAGAATTTCTTAAAAACATGCTGCTACACTGGTGCAAAGACAATAACATAACCTTCAACATCAGTAAATGTTCTATTCTTCAATTAAGCAGGAAGAATCCTGAATGTATTAACTTGCAAAATTCATTAATTATTACTGAAAATAAAATTAAACACCTCAGCAATTTACTGGTTATAAATTTCACATTTGAACAAAATGTGTCAAACGTCATCAAAGTAAGACCTTGTTAAGTTTAATTCTGGTGGCTGCCAAAAAAAATTTTTACTACAAAACAGAAATCAAAATCTATATTTGCAGTAGTGAATATTGTAACAGAAATAAGAGAACAGGAAGTGGGATCTTTGGAAAGTGGTAGGAGTAAATTACTAAAAAAAGAAATAGAAATTGTAGTAACAGTACATGCAGGAAAAATGTTTTTGGAGCAGGAAATGAGGTTTAACAGAAGGTAAGTAATTAACAATTTATGTCACATAATGATTGTAGAATATATAAAGATATATGCAATGCATAATGTGTTTAAATGTGAATTGTTAATATGGTTAGATTACTTTTATATAAATGTAAGTTTGCCTATGTTGCAAGTGATAATACAATACAGGTTAGTTACAGTGTAACTCATCTGATACTGCAGTTTAAAGCTGCCCTCACAGGACTGTGGCTGCTTGCAGCACTACTAATTTCGAGGAACAGGAGCAAAAAGATTAAGACAGGCGCATCATTCCAGTCAACATCTATTCAGCTCAGATATAGGTTCACAGGTTTATAGGCTGGTACTAGGCTATCGGCCCTAGGGCCTATGCAAGCATAGCCATAACAATTACCTGGATATTTCTTCCCACAATATTTACTTCTCTGGACCCCTGTCTAGCAGGGTGACTGACATGATCCCCAGGGTGAATTTCCTCCCATCTAATCATCAAGGTTCCTTTTGAAGATGGCCAATGAGGTGCTCTGCTTGACATGTATGGGCAGTCTATTCCAGAGTATGGGGAGTCTCTGGGTCAGGAACCTATCCTTCCAGCATGTTTTGTTCATTGTGATGACAAGGTTTAGATCTCTGTAGCGTGTGGTTCTGAGGGATTGGGATTTCTTTAAGTGGAGCATGTCCAACAGCTCAGGGTTTGACATGGCCTTGTATGTTAAGCATTAAGTGAATTAGGGTTAGGGTGTAGGTAAGGGAATATTATCTACACCAGGTAAAGAAAAGAACAAATTATTACCTATGCTATGTCCCAAGGGGTCTACCTGATAACGCTGACACGCCAAAACACTGACAACGAAATAACCAACACCACAAAACCGAAAGTTCAAAAACACGAAACTTCACATGCCCGACAAACCACAATTCCAACAATCAACAAAACAAATACCTTTTCCGAAAAACACACACACAACACAAGCACACCAAACACCTTACAAACCTACACTAAACCTTACATACACAACTATCTATGCACTAACCTTAACCCAAACCCTAACCCTAAGGTCCGTCACTATCACACACTTACCTTACCCACACCCTAACCCACTTAATCCGCCCCAACCCTTAAGTCTGTCACTATCGCACACTTAACTTACCCGCACCCTAACCCTAACTCACTTAATCCTCCCCTAACCCTAAAGTCCGTTACTATCGCACACTTACCTTACTCGCACCCCAACCCCATCTCACTTAACCCACCCCTAAACCTAAAGTCCATCACTATCGCACACTTACCTGACCCAGACCCTAACCCTAACATCTGTCACTATCACACACTTACTTTACCCGCACCCTGACCCTAACGTCCGTCCCTACTGCACACTTACCTTAACATGTCGATGTCCTCAGCATCGGGATTTTCAACTTTCAGTCTTCTCCATTGTCGATCTTCCAGTGTCGGTGTTCTCATTGTCGGCGTTTGAAGCTTTCGGTTAAATCAGGTAGACCCGTCCCAAGACAACCGTTTCATAAGATTTTGCTTGCTAATCTCGTAACTTCTAGAAATCATTACATGTTGGTGGCTATGCTTACCAGAACATTGTATCTTAGCTTGCAAGACGTTTTCTAGTCTTTTCCAGTTACCTGTATTGCTTGTTGAGTAAGTGCTAATCCACAATATATCAATGTATAAAAGTTAAAAAGAGAAAGGAATTCTTGGAAGTATATCCAGGAATAGAGTACTTTTCTAAATGCTGCTGAACACACATGTACAGGCTGTAAATTGAGAACTTGTTGGGAAAATGCATTTGATAATTCAGGGACTCTCCTACGGTACTTTTCTGTGAAGAGAGAGTGAGTTCTTTTGGACTGTTCCTTCTGGGGTCTCTAGGTGACTCATGCAGAAAGTGATTGGTCCACCCCAAAACTTTGGGACTGACCAGTGTGATGATCTGAACTCCCTAGCTGAGTCCCATAATTGTGATCACTTCCATTTGGTGTTAAATGCTTGGTACAGTAAGCATCCAATTGTTACCATGGCACAGTAGTTAGCCAGTATTATCAATACTCCCTGCCTAGTCACTGGGTAATCTCAGTACTTAATCACTTGTGCCCTCCCCATCTCCTTCACCTTGCCAGGAACATGAACATAAATACAATGATAACAACTGCTGTTGTGGGGAGCACAGATTTGGAAGTAAAGGCAACTGACCTGTCATTTAACATAGACAGATTTTGAAATCACCTAATTATTTTACTCACTGCATGTTTTGGAAGTGGTTACTTGTACTCTCTCTCTCTCTTTAGATTACTTATCCTGAATAGTTCATACAAGAACTATGAAATATCGTACTGTTTAGATTAATTATAATTTTAGCTGATTGTTCATCTAACTCTTCAGTCATGTAAGGTGAAGGTATGTAGCAGGGCAATGCAGGTTGCACTCACTTGTGTCCTGTTAGTGAAAACAGTGTGTCAGAAAAGCTACTTAATTTATACATTAACTTCATTTTACCCATTAAGCTCCGAGTTAAGTCCAGTTATTTCTAAAGCACACTGTATAGCCCTTCCAATTAAAAGCATCCTGATTCTATGAAAGAGTAGCTTTTAGGTGCATGTGCTCATTTTTTGTTCTGATAGCTATTCTTTGGTACTTAAGCTTGGGTTTTATCCTCCACAGCTTCTTCTACGGCCATTTTGCAACTAAATGGACACTTTATGATGAGATCCTCAGCTATGTGTGTTGGGAATAGGGATGCATAAGTAGGCATTTCTTAGGTAGCTGCACTGTACATATGTTATACACTGAAGCACAATTGTAAAAAAAGACTATATTTTCTTTACAAACTGCGAAGATATGTAAAGCACTGTTTACTTGCATCTTTGTAGACAGCAAACTATCTGATGTAATCAGCTGCTGAACCTGTTTGCTGGTCAGCTTTGGACAATGGGACTCCTACACTGACTTTCCTTCTAAATTATGTGTTCTTCAGATATCACACCTCCTTCAAACAAAAGTGGTACAGATTTTACAAATAACGCAAAGGAATATGGGCCAAAAAGAGAAGACAGGGACTATTTCACAAAATAACCCCAGAAGCCATCTAATTATAATGGGTGCAGTGCTCAAATATGCACCAGACAGGGAAACCAGCTAATTATCACCTATGCCATGCTGCTTGACTAAAATGTTCTTAGTCTTAGTAGGTAGACTTTTAGCACTTGGAAATTCTTGTACAACAGTGGCTGAATGTGGCAAATTGCACCCTGCTTCTCAACAGTGCTTTTCTGTTGTTCTTTATTTAGCGTTGCTACTTCATGCTTGTGAGTGAAAGTTAATCCAGGACTTGGTACCAGTGTATAAAATTTAAACTTTCAGATATTATGGAAGGTGCAGCCAGGATTAGGACACTTTGGTAAATGTTGCTGAACACATATGGACAGACTGTAAATGAACCATAATGACAGATTGGCAGCAGTAGTTGAAACTCCTTCACTTTCAGTACTTAGTCCAATGGTACTTAATCCAACTCATTCCCAAAAGTTTTACAGGTCACTTAAGTCCCCCCCTCTCCATATCCTTGATCTTCCGTGCCAAAGGCCCAGCCTACATATCTATTTTAAACAGTTTTATTAAATTAGAATCTAGATAGTGGCATAGATACACAATACACATACATTAATAGAAAAAACAACCCATGGTGACATTTTCATTGTGCTCATGCAATACACACATTTTCTTTTTAACAATTACTATTCATTCCAACATTACATAAATTGCTCAATTCCTGCTTCCTTTAATCTTCATTCCTCCTCCTGAACATTATTCTGCATGCATAGTTCCCACAAAGTCCATATATTTCTACATAACTTGCTTCTTCCCTTTAGTAATTGCTTTTGTGGCAGCCAATAGCATTAAACTTAGGCCTTATCATGTCTAGGAAATTCAGATCTTGTGCCCCAGCTGAGAAGAATAATTTCCTTAGTAAAAAACATTTGTTCCCCCAACATTTCTGACAAAAGTAAATTTTTAAAATTTGCCAACTTGTTACACTTATAAAAACATGTTCTCAGTTACCTCTCTCTTTTTATCACACCTCCAGCATTTGCTATCCACCTGAGGAATAATTCTTTGAATTCTACCTGGGCTATAAAAATACCCATGTAAACACTTCCAAGCAAAAATTCTAAACCTTCTGGACTTTGTTACATACTTTTGAGCCATACTAATATCATTCCATTGTTCCTTTGTAAACTGCATTTTCAGTCTCTTTTCCCAATCTTTTCTTTCTGATTAATTGTTACAGCTGTCATGCAATAGTTTATACACCTTACTAATTATCCCTTTTTAACACAGCTTCTGTTCTCAACTCAACAAGAAAGTCTACCAAAGCTGCCCTTTAACTTCACACTTCCCTATCCCCTTCTCTTTGCCTTTATTCTGATGTCAATCTCTAGTACAGAAAGGAATCTCTAACCTTCGGTCCAACTTCTGTTTGGCCTTACTTCACTCTTTTACCTTTACCTCTCTGGTTATTTGCTCCCAATACCTTGGTTCCTTTGCCACTTTTATCCAGTAAATTGCCCCTACTTGCCTATTTTCTATATTTCGATTTGCACTCATCCTTATGGGCAAAATCTTCTTTCTCCATTCCCATACTGGCTTAGTTCTTCATAGGTTCATTGGATGAAGCTAGGCTGAAAGAATTTCACCCATGTTCCCTCAAAGTCACCACCTGTTTCCCCTGTCCAGCAGGGACACAGGTGGGATCCCAGTGGTATATTTTCTGTTTTCCATCCAGTCGTCCAGATTCCTCTTAAAGAGGGCTAGAGAGATATTCTGCTTGACATGGAGAGGGAGTCTATTCCACAGATGGGGGAGTCTTTGGGACACAAATCTATCCTGCCAACAAGTTCTATTAATGTCACAGACCAGGTTAAGGCCTTGTGTGCAGGTTGCGAGAGTGGAATTTGTCTTATGGATATGCAGCAACTCAATGAAGGCTGGGCCTGAAATGGCCTTCTATGCCAGACACATGTCACAGAATGCTTTCTGCTACTTTATAATATAATATACTTTATAGCTGTTAAAGAGACAAAATATAGATCTTGAAGGCTGGAAACCAGAAGCTTATCAATAAGAAACAACAAGAACAAATTCAGTAAATCATAAGGCTGGGGGAGGGGGCCTATTTGTAACTACATATGGGCAGCATTATGGCAAGTACACAAATTTCAATTTTGATAATAGGGAGTTGCAATTCCTTCACTTTCAGAAAAGAATTTCCATCTATACATCTTGGGTGGCTCCACATGATAAAATAAAATGAACAACTCCAAAGGCTGCTCTAGACTCGAAGGTATTATCCAGCATATAATGCCTTGCTAAGATGTTTTGCAGTTTCCATGCTTCTGCAACACAAACGGCCATTCCCTAAGCAATTTTAAAGAAAGCCTGAAAATTAATTTACAGATCTAGTTGCATAGGCATTAGTAATCTGAGGGATGGATTACCCCTGGTTTTAATAACAGAAAATAATGCAGTGAGAATGTCTGGAGGAGCAAATAGCTTTAGAAAACTTTCTACCAAAACTATTTTGCAAAAAAATGATAAAACCAACTATGAATCCTTCCTGACAGATTTGGTTCTGTCCATATCGAGCTTGAGCTGCCTGTGGACGTTCACATAATGTAGCAAATATTCCCCTTTATTAGCATATTTTGCAGAAAAAAAATAAGCTCAAAGGACTGGTTTGCACTACACTAAGTGGCAACCTTAGACATAAAGGAGGGACTAGTTCTCAAAGAAACTCTGTCCT
This sequence comes from Protopterus annectens, assembly GCF_019279795.1. Taxonomy (NCBI): domain Eukaryota; kingdom Metazoa; phylum Chordata; order Ceratodontiformes; family Protopteridae; genus Protopterus; species Protopterus annectens. The sequence goes on along the minus strand of NC_056732.1, from coordinate 476,406,649 downwards.
TGTGGGAGACCAAAATGGTGGATACGCATTTAATGTTTTTAACTCAGATATCCTATGTGTTAAAGTGATGGCTACTTAAGAACAATATTTTCCAGATAACAGATTTTAATTCTGCTGATGTAACTAGTTTAAAGAAAGGCAGCACAAGCTTGATCGGCACATAAAGTACAGTTGTGTACACTTACCATAAATGTAGATGTTAAGAGTGTATTCATTGTTGCAGTCATCACTTGTGGGTTATCCCTTCTGGGTAGCTCTCAGTCAGTCCGAGTACCAGAGTAAAGGTTTTCCTTCTGATTCAGCTGTTCTGTGAGTGTAGCTGACATCAGGTCGTCAGGGCTATAAAGGGAGACAGCCGACCCCATTACATCAGTTTTTCTTGACCCCAAAGGTCTTGGAGCCCCAGAGAAGATATATACAATGGTTAAGAAAAAGGGTGTAGGTGGGAGGGAAACAGAACTGCAACAGTGAATACACTCGAACATCTACACCTAAGTGTATACAACTGTACTATGTTCTTTGTGTTTCACTGTTGCAGTCATCACTTGTGGGAAAAATCCCAAAGCAGAGGAAGTGGGTGGAGGAAAGTTGCACAATTATAGGGACAGCAGATGCAAATCCTGCCCTGGTTTTGGAGAAAGTGGCCAGCTGGTAGTGCTTGGTGAAAGTGTGGATAGAAGTCCAAGTAGCAGCTTCCAGAATTTCCTTGGTAGGATCCCCCATCAGAAAGGCTGTTGAGGTAGAGGCTGCTCTTGTGGAATGGGATCAGATAGTTTTGTAAGGACTCTTTCCATGGAAGGTATAGCAGAAATGTATACAATGAGAGATCCATTTGGAAATGGTCTGCTTGGTAATGGGTTTCCCCCCTGCCCCAGGGGCAAATGAAACCAGGAGTTGGTCAGTTTTCCTGACTGATTTGGTCCTGTCAAGGTAAAATCTCAACTATCTGTGCACATCCAAGGTATGCAGAATTTTCTCCCCACTAATTGTTGGTTTAGGAAAGAAGGTAGATAGGTGTATGGCCTGGTTGAGAGTTACATCAGAGACCACCTTGGACATGAAGGAGGGGTTGGTTCCTAGGCAGACCCTGTCCATGTGGAAGATGATGAAGGGCTCTGTGGCCATAAGAGCCTGGAGCTCAGATACCCTGCTAGCAGAGGTGATGGCAGTTTTCCAAGATAGGTATTTGAGGTCTGCTGAGGAAGCTGGCTTGAAAGGAGGAAGAGTCAAGATTTTCCAGGACAAAGTTTAGATCCCAAGCTGGTGCAAGGGGGCTTCTTGGTGGTCTGATGTGAGCCACACCTCTGAGGAACTGCCTCAAGAAGTGCTGGAAGAATAAAGGCTGATCCACCTGGACATAGGCTGAGATAGCCGAGGCATGAGTCTTGATAGAGGAGTAAGACAAACCCTTATGGAGGAGCTCGGTACTGGGTAAAGAGGCTTAAGTGCTGGTGGTATTCCTAGTGGAGCACCAGCAGGTAAATCTTTTCCATTTAGAGGAATAAAATTTCCTGGTGCTGGGTCTGCAAGCCTCCTTAATAATGTCTTACACCTGATTGCTGAGGGCTGCAGTGTTAATGGTCTTTGAGGAATCAGCCATGCTGTTAACCTGAGTGTGGCAAGGCTTGGATGCAAAAGCTTCTCTCCCTGTTGTGTGAGAAGGTCTGCGGTGGAAGGCAGGTTAAAGGGAGGGTGCATGCTCATGCTGAGGAGCATGAGGTACCAGTGCTGCCTTGGCCAATCTGGGGCCATCAGGATAGCCCTTGGTCCTTCTTCTCTGATCTTGAGTAGAACCCTGGGTATCAGAGGAAGTGGGGGAAAGGCATACACAAACAGGTTGCCCCAGTGGAAGGAGAGGGCATCCATCTTCCAGGCTTCTGGGTGAAGCTGTCTTGAGCAGAACTTGACCAGTTGACGGTTCTGGTGGCTTGCAAAAAGGTCTATGTCTGGCTCCCCCCAGATGTGAGTGATCTCTATGAAGGTCTCCCTATGCAACTGTCACTTGTGGGGGGGGGTCCAAGATCTGTCTGTTTAAGTGATCTGCCAGGATGTTTTGCTTCCCTCGAAGGTATTGAGCTAAGAGATGCAGTCCTAGATTCGATGCTAACTGTCCGACTTTCATGGCAAGGTGACACAGGGGGTAGGAATGAGTGCCCCCCATTTGTTGCTGTACCACATGACATTGGTGTTGTCTGTCTTGATTAGGAGTACCCTTGGTGACAGATGCTCCTGAATGGTTAGGATAGCTCTGTGCACTGCCAGCATTTCATTCGAACTGATGTGTAGACCTAGAACTTCCTGTTCTCAAAAGGCCTGAGTTTGCAGAGTTCCAGTGTGGGCTCCCCAGGCAATGTCTGAGGCGTCCATGGTCAGGATCAGTTGTGTGGGCGAAGGACAAAAGGAAGTCCCTTGCTTAGGGAGCAAGCCCGGGCCCATCAGAGGCGTTAATTCTGAAAGCAAAGAATTAGTGGTAGTTGGTGCTCCAGAGACTGGTTGTGTTGGCACCAGAGGTTCTCTAGGTACCACTGCAGTTTCCACATATGCAATCTGGCAAGGGGTACCATCAGCACTATGCAGGAGGCCATGTATCCCAGGGTTTGTAATATTTGCCTGGCTTGTGAGGTGGGTCTTTTACGCCAGCTACTGAAGTAGGACTGCAGAAAGGTCTGCTTCTGGGGAGGAGGAAAGCCATTTGCTTGGATGTGTCTAGCAGAGTGCCCAGGAAGGTAATCCTTCATGTGGGTAGCAGCTGGGATTTCTCCATATTTATGGTGAACCCCAGTGAGGTCAGTATAGTCTGCACAAAGGAGAGATCCTGCAGGAGCTTTTCCTTGTTTTCTGACTGAATGAGGCAGTCGTCTAGCTAGGGGTAAATGTGTATGGCTCTCTGTCTGCAGTAAGCAATGACTGGAGCCAAACACTTTGTAAAGACTTTGGGAGCAGTGGATAAGCCAAAGGGCAGTGCAGAAGATAGAAAGTGTTGGGACCCTGTTTTGAACCTTAGGCAACTCCTGCAGGATTCTCTGATAGGAAAATGCAGGTAGGCATCCTTCATTTCTGGGGTCACCAGCCAGGCTTGTGGTAGCAGCATAGGCAGTAGTTTTTGTAGTGTCAACATTTTGAATTTTGGAACCAGAAGGGACAGATTTAGGGTAGAGAGGTCTGGGGTAGGGCACCATGTGCCCTCTTTTCTGGGAACCAGGAAAAGCCTTGAGTAAAATCCCTTCCCGGTCTGTTCCTTGGGTTCGGGTTCTACAGCACCCTGGGCGTAAAGTTTCTGGATCTGGCAAATAGCTTCTGCTGTTTGGTTTGCAGGTATGTCTGGGCAACCTGATCTCTGTTTTTTCTTTGAAATAGAATCTGTACCCTCCGGTAACAATTTTCAGGACCCAGAGATCTGAGGTGATGGCCTGCCAGTTTTCTAGGAAGAAGGAAAGTCTTCCTCCTATCGTGTCCTGAGACCTGGGCAGAGGGGAGAGAAGTGACTCATTGTGATTCTCTAGTGAAGGACGTGGGCTTAGAACTCCCCTGTCTTGGAGTGGCTGTGGACCACTGCCTAGTGCTTTGCTGGCTGTGTACCTGCGGACTAGGGTTTCTGTCTCTGCGTCCCTTTCTCTTTCTTGGCTTGCCTGAGAGGGAAAAGACCAGTGCTTGGTAGGGAAGTTTCTGCTGAACCTGGGAGGCTGCACCTGCAAAAAATAATTGACAGTCTGCATAGATTTGGCTTTGTCCTCAATTTTCTTGATCTCCTCAGCGTTGGGGCTGAACTGCTCTTTATCCAAAGAGGCATCTAAAAGTTTGGATTTTACCTGGTCAGGCAAAGGCTGCTCCCTTAACCAGGTGTGCCTTTTGATAACTGATCCTGTAGCTGCAGCCCTGGTAGAGGCTTCCAAGGCATCATAACCACAATGTAAGGAATGCTTTGCTACCTGAAAGCTAGACTGTATGAGGTCTTTTAATTCTCTGGTAGTGATACTGTCAGGCAAGGCAAATATTTTCTGTTTAATGAGTTTGAGTGCATTCTGCTGGAATTTGATCATATGAAATTGACAGTTTAATGCATTAACAGCTAAAGTGGCAGAGTTGTAAACCTTTTTACCCATCCTGTCTAGAGCTCTGCTTTCTTTGTCAGTTGAGATGGGGTTTTTCAAAGAGCTTGCTCTAGCTCCCTTAGGGCCCTGAGTAATTACTTCAGGGTCTGCGGTAGGGTTTTTAAATAGGTATTTGTGAGAGTCTTGCACCCTGTAGTATCTATCAGGTTTTTCTGGATGCAGGAGGGAGAGAATCTGGAGATGGGGCTGATTCTAGAAAAACATCCTCTACTACATCCAGGATAGGAGGAAAGGCCAGTGGCTTATGCTGAGGCAGATCTAGAAATTCCCTGAATCTCTTTTTAGACTGGGGTAGTCCTGGGCCTCCTACTGAGAGTGTTTAGAGTTTCCCCGAAAGAAAGGTCCTCATTGGGAGAGGCAGTGGGAATGGTATCATCAGCATCAGAATCCAGGAATGCTGCTAACGGCTGGTCTTTCATGTCTGACTCCTCCAGATCTGAATCCACTGATTCCTGGTCTGTGAGGACCTCTGGGGGGGGGGGGCACTTTTTCTTTTGGCTGGTGTGGGAGGGGGAGGTTGGCTACCCCTGATCAGAGTCATCAGGTCCTCTGCCATTCTGAGAAGTTGCTCTGATTGAGAGGCTGGCTGGGTAGTCGTAGGTTGGTGGCTGGGGCCCTGTGGATGGATCTTTTTGGGGGTAGATTTTGGCTTGGGCCTAGCTGGTTCAGTAACCTTATACAGATTTAATTTGACCGGCAGTGTTGTCTGTCTAATCCTGACTTCAGATGTCGGTGGAGGCTCCGTGGAAGCCTGTGCCTGCAAAGCGGCTCCGGTGGCATACCAGACTCTGAATGCATCTCGGTAGAGACCTGCAGCGGATCGTCGGCTATCATCAGGGTCTGCGAAGGCACATCACTGAGTTCAGCTGTAACCTTGCTTTGAGAAAGGGAGGACGGTAGTCCAGGGTCATCAGAGGGCCTAACTTTTGCAGGCCTATCCTTGTTTTTGTCTTTTTTCTTCCTAGGAAAGTCAGAAACTGTCTGAGAGTCTGACGCCATTTCGTGTTGCTGGAAAGACTGACTAAAATGCCTCATTACAATATCAGCTCTTCTTTTTATAGTACGAGAATTAAAGAGGGCACAGAACCAACTAAACAGGTGACATAGAGAGTATGGAAGTCTCGGTGTGGGATCTGCTTTCCACAACTGAGACAGTTATTAACTTTTTCTGACATCGGTTTAAAGCAAGAAAAGATTCCCCAATGGGGTACTTAGCTTTAGACAGTTGTCTTCACTCTGGCAACGGCCAACCAACGCACTTGCAAATCTGCTTCTGCTTTGGGCTCCACGGCAAGAAAGACTGATGTAATGGCGTCGGTTGTCTACCTTTATAGCCCTGATGACTTGATGTCAGCCACATTCGCAGAACAGCCGCCGCAGGAGGGAAACCTTTATTCTGGTACTTGGGCCGGCCGAGGGCTACCTAGCAGGGATAACCCACAAGTGATGACTGCAACAGTGAAACACAAAGAACATCAACATTCTCAGGAAAAGAGGATTTGATGAGAGGATGCAGAAGGAAATCCCCTCTGAGAAATGTCTTATATATATTCAGGTAAGCTAAAGAAAAGCAATTGGATCCCTGTTGAAAACTAGATATGATAGCCAAGTCAGGTCTACTTAACTGAAGAAAAACAAACCAGAGATAAAAATCTGACCAAAGTCCTTCAGAACAGAAGGCACTGGAACAGTGAAAGTATCCATCTCTCTGGTAATAATCCAAGTTGAGGAAATGGGCCCATGTGGAAAGATGCATCTTCCTGGCACGCAGTCACTGAGAAAAGTTAGGATCTGGACTATGCTTGTCAGGTTCTAAGGATCCCAGCACATCAACTGAAGTGGAGATACCATGGGGTGAATTTCAGGCAATGAAGGTCTGTACAAGGCTGTCTACATTGGTGGGACAGCTGACTCTGGGTTGGTCTCAGAAGTAGAGGTCAATCCAAGAGAAGAAGTTAAAGCAGGGAGAATCACATCTGCTGCAACCAAAAGTGGTCTACCAGGATAAGCTTGGTTTTGTATATTATGAAGTCCTGAGGACCAATTCTAGACCACAGTATCCCTACAGGACGAATATGTGAAAAGTGTTTGCTGCATTTGGCACTGGTCAGGGATGGAAGTCACAGGATCTCCTCATGACAAAATATCATTCACGCTCTGGCTGGATTGAGGGATCACTGATGAGGCATCATGGGATATCATCTAAGCCTGTTTGTGAGGAGATCTGACTCAAGATATGAAACTACTTACTACTCCATGCTTCCTGAAGAACCCATAGTACGTCCTCTGAAAACAGGGTCCTAATCCCTTTCAGGTACCAATCATATTAGGTTTAGAAATGACAGGTTTAGATGAAGCAGTGATGTCTTCTGCTCTGGATAAATCAAAGAAAAGGGGGAACCCATGTTGCCTTGGCCAAAAACGGAGTCACCAGTAAGATTCTTGTTTTTTCTTTCTGGACCTTTAGTAATACTTTTTAATGGGAGTGGAGAGAAAGTATAAAGAAACTTCCCTGTCCACTGAAAGGAGAAACTGTTCTCTACGCTGAGGGGCAAGAAGTCTTGGTACAAAAAAGGGGAAATTGCCTGTTGTTTTCTGAGGCAAATAAACCTATAGGAGGTGTTCCTATCTGTGTAGAATGTCCATGAAGACCTGTCTATTTAGGATCTATTTGGAAGGATCCTTGATGGATCTGCTTAGTGAGTCTGCTAGAATGATGTCCTGTGATGAGATGCACACAGTGAATAGGGACATGTTCCTCTGGGTAGCCAAGTCACAAGCAGTCTGATCTAGTCTGCATAACATATATGATCTGGACCTTCTGTGCTTATTTATGTACAAGACGGTGATGATGTTGGAGAATAATCAAAGAGGACCCGATTTCCAAATGTGTAAGAAAACCTAAAGTGCTTGGATGAGGGCATTCACCTATTGCAGGTTGATGTGATCCTTCTTGAGTTTGGGCTGCCACCTATCCTGGATTCTGTGGAAACCTGTCCAGGCCCCCCAGGCCTCATCTGAGGCATCTGTATACATCCCTTGAGCTGGAGTCTGTGGTTTGAAGGGAAGTTCTGGACTGAGATTCACCTGGACCACCCACCATGAGATCCCATTTTTTTGAGGCAAGGCATGGGGGGGGGGGGGTCTGTGTGTCTAGCTCATTACAACTGAGTGATGCCTCCAGCCATTTCTGCAGTTACATCAGACTGATGCGTCAAATACTGCTTGTCCCTATTTGCATTAATAATTCCAAAACCATGCTACATACAAAGTATTAAAAGATTTCATCTCAAAGCTTACACAATGGCAAACACAATTGCATTGATATCTGTGTAGTGCAAGTAAAGAAATATAAACTGTTGCTCATAAAGTATGTATCTATATTGTTATAGATTTCATTTTTTCTACATATTTTGACAACCAAGTAGCAAAGACAGAACTGCTTAGCTTCTTATGAAAGCTCTCAGCTGTATGAACAAAATGCTGCTGACAATATGTATAACTTCAGTGATTGCTGAGATATTATATATTGTTCACAAAATATTACAAACTTAATACTTACTATGTTTACTGCAACTTATAAAATCCAGTTTAAGACTTGTTACCTAACGAATACTACCATTTTTAAAACAGTTTGTGCTGAAGAGTTTAGTAACCCTTATGATTCCTGAGATATGAACATTTGCTTGAAATGTTAGGACATAATTTGATTCTATCAAAAAGCTTAAGCTCTGCTCATTGGACGTTATAGTGTAAACTTTCAGAGCTCCATTAGCGGGAATGAGCTACAGGGTAAGAGTATTGTGACCATACTGCTTTCAGATGCCACTGAATTTGCCTCATATGCAACCCGGCTAGGAGGAGTATTGTGATGGCTGCTGCCATGAAACCCAGGGCCCTTAAAAACACTCTGAGTGTGTGCCGAGGGAGGAGATGGAGTGCAAGTAAGTTGTAAAGCTTGCTAACTCTCATGAGATAGGTAGACCTATATCTTCTTGGTGTCCAATTTGCAGCCCAGGAACACTAGGTCCTAAGTGGGCTGAAGGAAGGTCTTTTTGTAGTTGAATGTGAACCTCAACTGCAAGAGAAGGTTGAGGATGAACTGCAGGTGTTGCAGAAAGGTCTACAGTAAGGTAACCTGGATAAGCAGATAAGGGAAAATCTGAATTCCCTGAGTTTAGCAGGAAGTAATCACTGGTGCTAGACACTTTGTGAATACTCTATGGAAACTCTATGGAACTATGGAAATCCCAAAAGACATAATAGTAAACTGAAAGTGAGATGAGCCAATATAGAGCTTGAGGAATTTCCTGCAGGATGGAGAAATGGGAATATGTAGATAGGCATCTCTTAGATCCAGACAGCACAGGTGTGCCTGTTGAAGAATAAAAGGCAATAGGGTCTTGCAAGGCAAGCATTTTGAAAGTTGACACTTTTAGGAAAGTATTTAGCAAGGAGAGATACAGTACGGGTCTATGTTGTCCTTTTCTTGGAACTAGGGACAATCTGGAGTAAAGAAAATACAGTTGTGTACACTTACAATAAATGTAGATGTTCGAGTGTGTTCACTGTTGCAGTCATCACACTTGGGTTATCTGCCTGCAGGTAGCCCTCAGTTGGCCCAAATACCAGAATCTTAGTATTTCTGTGTCGGATGCTGTCACTTCTTCCATGACGTCAGGTCTTCAGGAGAATAAAAACAGGCAGCCGACGTCATTACATCAGTTTTTCTTGTACCAAATGTCAGGAGCCTCCAAATAGGGAGCTAGTATATGGTGTGGAAACCACCACCAGTAAAAAGTAAATAACAATAATATTAGAAATAGCCATAGAGAGGAGAGACATAAGATAGAGAAAAACAGGGGGCTGGAGGGAGGAAAACCAGGACTGCAACAGTGAATGCACTCGAACATCTACATTTATGGTAAGTGTACACAACTGTACTATGTTCTTCATGTTTCACTGTTGCAGTCATCACACTTGGGTTGATTCTCAAAGCTGAGGAAGGGTGGAGGCAGTCAAGAAGAGTTAGGGCTGGCTAGAAGGCCCTGCAAGACTGCTGTAGCAACTCCTGCCCAAGATAGGTAAGTGGTAATGCTTGGTGAAGGTGTGTACAGAACTCCAGGTTGCAGCTTCCAGAATGTCCCTTTTAGGGACTCCCCTGAGAAATGCTATAGAGGAAGAAGTAGCCCTAGTGGAATGTGTTCTGACCCCCTGAGGGGTTGGTTTTCCATGGTGCTTGTAGCAGAAATGGATGCAGTGTGCTATCCATTTGGAAATGGTTTGTTTAGAAATGGCCTTGTCCTCTGCCCTTGTTGCAAAGCTGACTAGCAGCTGGTCAGATTTTCTGAAAGCCTTAGTCCTATCAAGGTAGAACCTGAACTGTCTGTACATGTCCAAAGAGTGCAGGATCCTTTCCCCTTTATTATATATTTAGGGAAGAAGGTTGGCAAATGGATGGATTGGTTTAGGGCCACACTGGACACCACCTTAGGCATAAAGGACGGGTTAATCCTGAGGGAATGGAATATAATAAGAAGTTATGTACCTACCATAACGTTCCATGTTAGTTGTCTTCATCTCGCCTTCTTTCTTGCTGGATGGGTTCGGAGCCGATCCTTGGCTTCGACTTGGACTTTTACTAAAGCTCAAGAGCTATTTACTGGCTCGAGGCCTCCCCTTATCCCACAATGCTAGGCATCAGATATCCAGATCTCGTTTGGAAAAGCTAACACCATGGAAAAAATACACTAGTTCCCACCAAAGGTTTACCTACAGTGCTACAAACAGAGGAGGACATAACCTAAAAACAAGGTCAACCGTAGGAAGAAGGCCTCAAAAGGGATTCTAATCAGTCCTAACCAGGCTAGGGGGATGGAGGGTGGGACGCAGGAAAGAAGGAGAGATGAAGACAACTAACATGGATCGTTATGGTAGGTACATAACTTCTTAATGTTAAGTTGTCTATCTCGCCTTCATTCTTGCTGGATGGGACAGCATCCCTAGCACCTTAGCCCTGGGTGGCTCATCGAAACAGACTCTTGAGCACAGTGGAACCAAAATCAGCTCGACTCCTGGAGGCCATATCCAACTTGTAATGTGAAATGAAGGTATGAGGAGTGGCCCATGTTGCTGCAGTACAAATAGATTCCATTGGAAGTCTAGCCTGAAAAGTTACCGATGTAGCCAATGCTCTGGCGGAATGAGCTTTTGGTTTTGAAGGAAGTTCTTTATGTCTCAGTTGGTAGATCAAGGTAATAGAGGCCAGCCACCTGGACAAGGTTACCTTAGAAACTGGCAGGCCCTGCTTCCCCTCAGCATAGGACAGGAAGAGTTGATCTGATTTTCTTGACTGTTTGGTCCTATCCAAATAAAAACGTAACTGCCTGTGAACGTCCAAATAGTGTAACTTTTGTTCAGCTCTGTTTGAATAATTAGGAAAAAAGACAGGACGATCAATAGCCTGATTGAGATTTGTCTCTGAGGGTATTTTGGGCAAAAAGGAAGGATTAGTCCTGAGTGAAACTCTATCTTTGTGAAAAATAAGGTATGGAGGGCGAACACAAAGGGCTTGAGGTTCCGATACTCTTCTGGCCGAGGTGATGGCTACTAAGAAGAGAGTCTTCCAGGAGAGTAACTTTAAGGAACAAGAAGCTGCAGGTTCAAAAGGAGGGAGAATCAATGAAGTTAATATCAAGTTCAAATCCCACGGAGGGGGGGATATTTAACCGGGCGTCTAAGTAACATAGTCCCTTTAAGAAAAGCCTTACAAAGTTTGTGGGACATGATACTGGACTCTGATAGGCTAAAGTGAAAATTTGTGATAGCAGCCAATTGGACCCTAATGGTGGCAGCTGAGGACCCTGCTCGAAAAAGTTCCGCCAAAAAATCTAGAACATTATGGACAGGGGCTGTAAAGGGGTTTATCTCCCTAGCCTCTGCCCAGAAAGAAAAGCGTTTCCACTTACTAGCATAAGTCTTTCTAGTAGAAGGTTTGTGTGAAGAAAGTATGATTTCACGCACTGGCTGAGAAACATGTGGAAGCCTGGCTAAGGTTGGAAGTGGAGCAACCAAGCTGTGAAGTTGAGAGAGTGAAGGGATTGGTGCAGCCCGCACGATTGATGGATCAAGAGGTCTGGCACTAGGTCAAGATTCCAGGGCTGCTCCAGCAGGTGACGATGCAGGAATGGGAACCAAATTTGTCGAGGCCAGTAAGGAGCAATGAGGATCATCCTGGATCCCTAAGTGGTCGCTTTCTGAATCAGTTTTGGAATTAAGGGAAAAGGAGGGAATGCATAGAGCAGACCCCAGGGACAATCGTGAACTAGAGCGTCTCTGGGGGAATGGCCTGGGAGGGGGAAGAGAGTGAAGAAGTCGCTGCACTTGCTGTTGAGAGGGGTTGCAAAAAGGTCGCAGCAAGGTTGACCCCATCTGCGGAAAATTTTGTCTGCTACTAACTGATTGAGAGACCACTCGTGAGGCATAAGGATTGCTCTGCTTAGCCTGTCCGCTATGACATTGGACTTCCCGGGGATGCGCGTTGCTATCAGAAACCATTGAGAGGAGATCGCCCACTGCCAGAGTCTGAGTGCTTCTCGACACAAGGGATAGGAGCTGGTTCTGCCCTGCTTGTTGATGTACCACACTACCGACATATTGTCCATCTGAACTGCAATAGTCCCGGTAGGTAGGGAGTCCTGAAGAGCTTGCAACGCTAAAAGTACCACTCTCATCTCCAAGACGTTTATGTGCAGATAGTACTCTAGGGGTTGCCAAGTGCCCTGGACAGTCCTGCCCTGAAAATGCCCCCCCCCCCACCCGATCAGGGAGGCATCCGTTGTCACCGTGGCAACCGGAAGAGGAAGTACAAACGGTCTGCCCTGAAAAACTTGAGGGGAGACCATCCACCAAGAAAGGTGGTCTTTGCATGATTGGGTGATTATTATGTTGTGAGACATCGGAAGCTGTTGAAAAGACTATTGGGTAAAAAGCATCCATTGAAGGATCCGCTTGTGAAACCGAGCCAGGGGAAGTAATGTGATTGCTGCTGCCATGAGACCCAAGGTTTTCAGTACAAATCTGGCCTGGATTCTCTTGCATTGTAGTAACGTTTGAACATGTCGGCGAATGTCTAATACTCTTTCTAATGGAAGTTTTTCCGACAGTTCTTTTGTGTTTAATATGGCACCTATAAAGGTTATAGATTGACAAGGCGACAACGCAGACTTTTCGAAGTTTATGGAGATACCTAGCTCTGAGCAAGTTTGGATGGTATAATCCCTGGCTCGGATTAGCTGATGCCTGGTGGAAGCAGTTAAGAGCCAGTCGTCTAGATATGGAAACACCTGGAATCCTCGCCGTCTCAGGTGAGCCGTAACCACTGCCATGCATTTGGTGAACACCCTAGGGGCTGTGGTGAGACCAAAGGGCAGGGCTCTGAATTGATAGTGACTGGCTCCCAGCCGGAAGCGGAGAAACCTCCCGGAGTGTCTGTTCATTCTGATATGGTAGTACGCATCCTGAAGGTCTATGGAGCACATCCAAATGTCCGGACCCAAAAAGGGTAGAATGGACTGAAGCGTGACCATCCGGAACTTCATTCTTTGAACAGATTTGTTTAACCTGCTGAGATCCAAAATGGGTCTCCAGTCCCCTGTTTTCTTTGGTACCAAAAAGAACTTGGAGTAAATCCCGGATCCTTGCTGGTCTGCTGGGACTGGATAAATTGCTCTTTTTTTCTAGCAGTTTTGAAATTTCTAGTACTGCTTGTTCCCTTACACCGGGTGGAACATCTGGAAGGGACCTGTTTGTTTGCATGGGGGAGTGGACAAAGGGGATTTTGTAACCCTCGGATATGATAGACTGTACCCATTTGTCTTGTGTGAGGAGTCGCCAGGCTTCTGGGTACAGTGACAATCTTCCCCCGACTGCCTCCAAGAGTGGACAGTCTGGCAGTCCCTCAGGGGTGCTGAAAGGGTTTGTCAGAAAAAGATTCCCTGCTACCCTGATTTTGTGGACCCCCTCTGCCCCTCGGGTGGCGTCTGTTGTTGTTCCCACCTCTGCCCTTGGAGAGAAACTCGCCACGTGTGTCAGGCACGACTCCTTGGGGTTTGCAAAACCACATTTTCCCACTCTTCTGACCTTTAGGGTATGGTCTAGAAGGAGTAGAAAAACGGACTCCTATGGCAGAGAGAGTCTTGCCTTCCTGCTCACACCTGGTAAGGGTATCCTTCACCTGTGGTCCGAACAAATCCAAACCATCGAAGGGGGTATTGGTGAAGGACGCCTTAAAGGGGTCAGCAAAGTTATAACCGCATCCAGGCATGTCTTCTCAAAGCCATGCCTGTGCCTGCGGCTCTACTCGCTCCATCGGCTGCATAAGAAATGAGCCGCATGGAGGAGTTGACTATAGAATTAAGGGTCGCCTGCTGGGAGTTAATCTTTTCCTGAGACCCCGCAGCACATGGATCCTGAAGGGTATCACCCAGTTCCTTAAGGAGATCTCTCTGAAGGCGGGCGAAAGGGCACAGATAGTTCAGCGACCGCATGGAAAAGGTCGCTGAAGAGAACATCCGCTTCCCGTACCTGTCCATTGTCCTAGATTCTTTATTAGGTGGATGGACAGGTACTGAAGGGTCAGCCAACTCCTTCTTAGTGGCTGCTGCAACCACCATGGCATCAACAGGGACACCCTTTGTAAGAAACTGTTTGTCGGACGGGGCTGTAATGAATTTTGTGGGCCTGCGGGGAGTTGGTTCCATTGTGTCCGGGGCCGTCCACGCCTTCCGAGCAACTACTTCCATGAGCGGGTCGAAAGGCGACACCCAGGAGGTGGAAGGGCGAGAACCAAATGCTTCCAGATACACCGACTCATCCTCGGAAGGGTTGAGGGTGGTCCAGTTCCCCCTCTGCTTAAGGATCTCAAGGATGTCTGAAAAGGAGACATCCTCAGAGGGGGACCTTGGGGACCCTTCCGAATCCTACAAGTCGGCGGCAGAGGTGACTGACTCAGGGGAGTCAACATGCTTCGTCTTACATTTTCTCTTCCGAGGGGGCTCCTCTGAGAGATCAGGGGAGGCCTTGGAAGAGGAATATACACCCAATGGGGATACCTGGAGCACTTGCTCTCCACGTTTGGGGTCAGGAGGGCGGACAGAGACTGACGCAGGCACCATGGGGGGAGGAGCTGAAGGGGTCGATCGCGGAGCCGACACCGGAGACAGCACGCTCCTCATGACCTCAAAGGCACTCCTATCAGGCAGAGAAGAAGGTCCCAGCTCCGAAGAGATGTGAACCCCTCCCGGCACCAAGAGGGACTGCGCCGAGCCCTCGAGAGGGAGAATGGGGTTGGACAAGGGTCCAATGCCACTCACCCCCTCGGAGCTGACGAGGGAGTCTTGGCGCCTGGATCCCTTCAAGGACGGAACCAACGAAGAGATTGGAGCCGACGAAGGAGCCGAAGGGTGGGGCATCGGCTCCGACGTTCCAACGATTCAAGCTCCGGCTCCGAACACGGGAGTAGAGTCGGAGGAGGAACTGTTGAAGAAACAGGGATAGCCACAGTCTGTTGAGAAGGGCTAGTCAACATTTTGGCCAGTGCCTGTGACTTAAGGAGCCTACTGACCACCCTCTCTAAGTCATGGTCAGATAGCCTGGAGGACCGAGAGGAATGGGATCTATGGCTCTGCTCTGATTGTAGTAATGGGGACCTGGGAGCCGAGCAAACGGACTCTAAGGAGGGGGATCTCAAACGCTTTCGGCTCAGAGAAGGCTCCGATAACAAAGTCGGAGCCGACTGAGGTCTCTAAGTGTCAGTTCTGGCCGGAACCGATGAGGAGGCAGAAGCTCCGCTCGGCGTCGGCTCCGAACAGGGAGCCGACGGTTTGGTGGGCTTTAAGGATTTCCCCGACGAAGTCTTAGCCGGGGATCCTTCAGGCTTTAACAAGCCTCTCAAAATGAGTTTATTCCTACGCTCCTGCAGGACTCTCGGACTGAAAGCATGACAGACCAAACAAGAGTCCTGCAGGTGTAGGGGGCCCAAACAATAAACACAAGTAGTATGACCGTCTGTCAGAGACATCTTCTGACAGCACGAGTCACACTTCTTAAAACCTGAAACCTTGGTATCTTTAGACATGATGGAAGAGATACCAAGGGAAGTTAAACTAGTGCTTAAAACACTAAACACAGACACACACGCACTAGAACTAACAATACAATACCTCGGCAACTACAACAGTTATAAATAACAAAAACTTAACACAAAAATTATATATATATACATATGTATATATATATATATATATATATATATATATATATATATATATATATATATATATATATATATATATATATATATATATATATATATATACACACACACACACACACACACACATATAACAATACTATAAAGAGACAGGCCTAACCACTACCCCAAAGTGGGGGGGGGGAGGGAAGAAAACTCTGTAACAACAGAAAAAAGGAGATCCTAAGTGGGTCTAAAGGGGAAACACAATATAATAAAACTAATATTGAAGAAAATCTAAAAATAACAAGAACTCTGACAGTAAAAAAGTAGTAAAAGAATTATATGACCTGGAGCCGGTAAAAAAGGCAACCTTGTAGCTGAAGCGGCAAAAGAGATCTGGGTATCTGACGCCTAGCATTGTGGGATAAGGGGAGGCCTCGAGCCGGTAAATAGTTCTCGAGCTTTAGTAAAAGGCCGAGTCGGAGCCGAGGATCGGCTTCAAACCCATCCAGCAAGAATGAAGGCAAGATAGACAACTTAACATTAAAGGGTTCCACAGACACTCTTCTAGTTAGAGATGGCTAGAACTAAGGCTGTTTTTCAAGAGAGGAATTTTAATTCTGCTGAAGCAGCAGGTTTAAAAGGGGGAAGTGTGAGCTTTTCCAGTGCAAAGTTAAGGCCCCAAGCAGGGGTGGGTGCTCTCCTTGGGGGCCTTAGGTTGTTAGCCCCTCTTAGGAATTGTTTGATGAGAGGGTGAGAAATAGAGGTGGGTCAGTGTTGCAATGAGCCGAAAGGGCAGAGGCATGAATCTTAATGCAGGAGAAGGATAGGCTTCTGCGGAGTAGCTCTGCTAGGTAATCCAGGATTAGAGGTAAGGAGGGCAGAGCTGTGTCCTTTCCTTTAGACTGAATCCAAAAACAATATCTTTTCCACTTTTCCATATAGGATTTCCTAGTACTAGGCCTTCTGGCTTAAAGAATGACATCCAGCACCTGTTTACTTAGGTTCCTGGTGGAGTATTCAAGGAATAAGCCAGGCTGCAAGATTTAGGATTTGTAATTGTGGATGGAAAATCTGTCCCTCCTGCTGTGACAGCAGGGTAGGAGTCTGGTGTAGGTGCCAGAGTGGCACCGTTGTCAGGCTGCGCAGGAGTGGGTACCAGTGCTGGCATGGCCAGTCTGGGGCAATCAGAATTGTCCTTGGTCTGTCTTTTTTATCTTGAGTAGTACTCTTGAAAGAAGGGACAGAGGGGTAAAGGCATAGATTGAGAGGTTTTCCCACTGAAAGGATAGGGCATCCACTATCCAGGCCCTGCTGTGAGGGTTCCTGATGCAGAATTTGCTTAATTGGTGGTTGTGGGGGGAGGCAAAGAGATCCGCCTTTGGGGTCCCCTACCTCTGGATCAGGAGGTTGAAGGTGCTGGGCTCCAATTTCCACTCGTGTGGGTCTAGGAGATTTCTGCTCAAGTTGTCTGCCAATGAATTTAGTTTGCCTGGCAGGAACTGAGCTTGTAGATGGACTTGGCTGTCCAAAGCTGTGCTCCACAGAGTCATGGCTAACCTGCAGAGTGGGTAAGAATGGGTTCCCCCCTGCTTATGTACTACATAACTGTCATGTTGTCTGTTTTTATCAGCAGTTGTCCTGGAAGGATTAGGTATCTGAAATCTGTCAGAGCATTCTGTACAGCTAGCATCTTCTTTTGGTTGATGTGCAGGAGAATGTGGCTTGGGCTCCAGTGGCCCTGAATGCATTTGCCAGCAATGTGGGCCCTCCCATGCATAGTCTGCTGCATCTGTGGTCAGGGTTTGGGCGGCATGGGGTAGAGTAAAATGCAGTCCCTTGTTGTGGTTGCATGCTTCTGCTCATCAAAGGAACTCTGCCCTCAGACAAGGTATGATAGGAATGACTGCTTCCAGGTCCTGAGAATGTTGGCACAAAAGACTTTTTAAGTACCATTCTTGCATATGGAATTAGCAGAATACATGAGGCCATGAACCCTAGGGCTTGCAATACTTTTCTTGCAGTTAGCTGGGTTCTGGTGGCCATTTGCTTGAAGTAGTCTCAAAGACTTGTTTTTCTGAAGTGAGAAATGCCATCTGGGAAGTTGTGTCTTAGCTTGCACCCAGGAATACAATCTTTTGACTGGGCACCAGTTGGGATTTCTTTTAGTTGATGGTGTACCCCAAAGAAGTGAGAAGGCTTTTTATAAAGTACAGTTGTGTACACCTACCATAAATGTAGATGTTCGAGTGTCTTCACTGTTGCAGTCATGACTGTAGGGTTCTCCCTGCCGGCTGGCAGCCCTCGGTCGGCCAGAATCCCAAAGTCTGGGTCCGGCGTCGGCTGTTCAACCATGCTTCCTGACGTCAGAGCGCCAGGAGTACAAAGCTGACAGCCGATGCCATCTTCTCCAGTTTTTCTTGCCCCAGATGTCAGGAGTCCCAAAGTGAAAAAGGTCCCATAACCTTTGCAAATACACCTCAGAAGAATGGTGAAAAAAAGGAAATACACAAAAGTAAAAATAAGAGGGAACAGGAGGGAGGGAAACCCAGACTGCAACAGTGAAGACACTCGAACATCTACATTTATGGTAGGTGTACACAACTGTACTATGTTCATCGTGTTTCACTGTTACAGTCATGACTGTAGGGTAGAACCCCAAAGCTGAAAGAAAGGGAGGTGGTCATAAAGAGGAAGGGGCGGCTAAAAGGCCCTGCAAGACTGCAGAGGCAAAGCCTGCCCTAGACTTAGAGTAGAGAGGTAGATTGTAGTGCTTAGAAAATGTATGCACTGAACTCCAAGTTGCAGCTTCCAAAATGTCCTTGGTAGGAACTCCCCTGAGGAAGGCCGCAGAAGTGGCAGCAGCTCTGGTGGAATGAGTCCATATACTCCCTGGGATTTGCTTTCCATGGTGAGAATAACAATATCTGATTCCATGAGCAATCCATTTAGAAATGGTCTGTTTTGAAATGGCTTTACCTTGGGAACTTGAAGCATAAGAAACAAACAATTGTTCTGATTTCCTGATGTCCTTGGTTCTGTTCAGGTAAAAACGTAGCTGTCTGTGTACATCCAAGGAATGTAAGATCCTTTCCCTTTTATTTTGAGGAGTGGGGAAAAAGGTTGGCAAGTGTATAGTTTGATTTAAAGCCACTTTGGAAACCACCTTAGGCATGAAGGTAGGATTAATCCTCAAAGATACCCTGTCTTGATGAAAAATAATATAAGGTTCCACAGCCATAAGAGCTTGTAACTCTGAAACTCTCCTGGCAGAGGTTAGGGCTAACAGGATGGCTGTCTTCCAAGATAAAAACTTGATGTCAGAAGAGGCAGCAGGCTCAAAAGGAGGCAAGGTTAGTTTTTCCAAAACATAGTTGAGATCCCAAGCAGGAATAGTAGGAGATCTAGGAGGTCTTAAGTTCTTAGCTCCTCTGAGAAACTGTCGCATGAGCTGGTGGGAAAAGATGGGAGGGTCTGTATTATAATGAGCAGAAATAGCAGAGGCATATATCGTAATGGAAGAGAAAGAGAGACCCTTATGTAAGAGATCTGTCAAGTAAAGTAAAATTAAAGTAATGCTAGGAAGAAGAGGATCGGAATCCTGAGCCTGCATCCAGGAACAAAATCTTTTCCATTTTCCTGCATAAGATTTTCTAGTGCTAGGACGTCTGGCTTCTAAAATGACATCCATAACCTGCTTGGGCAGAAAAGAAGAAATCAAAGGCCTTGGATTAACCAGGCCGCCAGGCTGAGAGTTCTGACATGAGAGTGTAGAACCTGACCATGATGCTGGGACAGAAGGTTCGGAGACTGAGGTAAAACCCAACGGGACTCCAGGCATAGGTTTTTTAGAGTTGGATACCAAAACTGCCGAGGCTAATTTGGGGCCAGCAAGTTTATCAACTTGGGCTTGTCCTGTTTTATCTTCAATAAAACCCGTGGAAGAAGAGGAAGAGGCGGAAAGGCATATCCCGAGAGGTTCCTCCAACTGAATGACAGGGCGTCCACTTTCCAAGCTTCTCTGTGGAAAGTCCTGGTGCAAAAAGTCTGTAGTTGATGATTGAGATGGGATGCAAACAGGTCTATGTGAGGACATCCCCAGACTGCTGTTATCATCCTGAATATTTTGGTGTCCAGCATCCACTCATGTGGATCCGAAAGATTTCTGCTCAGACTGTCTGCCAGGAAGTTTTGTTTCCCTGGTAGAAACTGAGCTTGAAGATCCAGATTGCAAGCTAGAGCTGTGTTCCATAGATCCATGGCTAGTCTGCAAAGGGGTAGGAATGAGATCCCCCTTGCTTGTTTATGTACCACATAACTGTGGTGTTGTCTGTCTGTATTAACAGTTGTCCTGGTTGTAAAAGATTCCTGAAGGCCAATAGAGCTTTCTGAACGGCTAACATTTCCTTTAAATTTATATGCAGGTGCTTCTGATCCTTTGTTCAAAGGCCCTGCAAACAATTGCCCTGAAAATGGGCTCCCCAAGCATAATCCGAATCTGAGAGGCAGGAGGCAGACGGAAGGGCTTCCCTTTGTTTAGAGCACATGCCCTGGACCACCAAAGAAATTCCTTTTGAAGGCAAGGAAGGACGGAGATCAGTATGTCTAAACTGTGGCAATGCTGAGACCATACACTTTTTAGGTACCACTGTATTTTCCTCATGTGTAGTCTTGCATATGGTACGAGAAGGATGCAGGAGGCCATGTAACCCAAAGCCTGCAGGAATTTCCTTGCAGATAGATGAGTTAAAGTTGCCAAGGTTCTGAAAGTTGAAACCAGCTGTAACTGTTTTTCGGATGTCAGAAATGCCATCTGGGTTGTGGTGTTTAGAAGTGCACCCAGAAAAGTTATCTGTTGTGATGGTGTCAAATTTGACTTTTTTATGTTTACAGAGAATCCCAGGAACTTGAGGAGGTTCTGTACAAATTCTAGATGCTGGAGTAAGACATCCTTGCTGTCTGCCTGAATTAGACAATCATCCAGATAAGGGTAAATTTGAATTCCCTTGAGTCTGCAGTAAGCTACTGGAGCCAGGCATTTGGTGAAGACCCTGGGTGCAGTAGATAATCCAAAGGGCAGCGCAGAGAATTGAAAGTGCCTCGATCCGGCTTTGAACCTGAGGTATTTTCTGCGATCCTGCCTGATGGGAATGTGTAAATATGCCTCCTTTAAATCCAAAGTTACCATCCATGCATTTTTGGACAGCATTGGAAGTAGCTGCTGTAGAGTAAGCATCTTGAATTTTGGAATCTCTAGAGAGGTGTTCAAGACCGACAGATCCAGAATGGGTCTCCATGAGTTTTGCTTCCTTAGGACTAGAAAAAGCCTTGAATAAAAACCTTTTCCCATCTCTGAAAGAGGAACCAGTTCTATGGCATTCATAGCCAAAAGAGCTTCCACCTGGTTTAAGGCATCCGTCCATTGATGCTTTGGAAGGTCTGGCCATCCGCTTGGCCTTGGCAAGGTATGAAAATGGAATTTGTAACCTCTTAAAACCACATCCAAAACCCATTTGTCTTGGGTTATTTGAGTCCAATTTTGATAAAATTTTGATAAAAAAAGAGAGAGTTTTCCTCCGAGAGGGGCTTCCAGGCAAGAAGTTCCTGTAGCCCAACAGAGGGAGTCATTGAGTTTGTTTCCTTCGAGATTGTGACCTGTCCTCTCCTTCCCTAGGGGTGGAAGCAGTCCACTGTCTTGGTCTATAAGCAGCTTGCGTTTGAGGCCTCCCTCTGGAACGTCTATATCTACCCCTCTGAGGCCTGTCAGAAGTGGGAAAGGACCAATTTTTTGAAGGCCAATTCCTGTTAAATCTAGGAGGCTGTACTTGTAAGAAATCTTTAACTGTTTGCATGGATTTTGCCTTATCCTCCATCTTTTTAATCACCTCTTCAGCTTTAGATCCAAACAAAACATTATGCTGAACAGGAGCATCCAATAATTTAGCCTTTACTTGTTCAGGTAAATTTTGTTCCTTTAGCCACGCATGCCTTCTAAGGACTGTGCCAGAGGCCGCAGCCCTACAAGAAGCCTCCAAGGCATCAAATCCACAGTGTAAACCATGCTTCCCAACTTGTTCAGTGGCGTGCAATAAGTCATGTAATTCCTTATCATCTGCACAGGCAGAAATGGAAGTAAGCTTTTGTTTTAAGACAGACAATAGAAATTGCTGGCATTTAAACATATGAAGGACAAAGTAGCAGAAGTGTACACCTTTTTGCCCCATCTATCTAAGGATCGGGAATCCTTTTCAGTGGGAATGGGATTTTTGGCAGAAGTGGCCTTAACTCCCTTAGGACCCTGAGAAATGGTTTCAGGGTCAGCAGAAGGGTTCTTGTATAAAAACTGATGGGAATCAGGAACCCTGTAATATCTATCAGGCTTAACAGGAGCAGGAGGAAAAGAGTCAGGGGGTTAAGTTAGCCTCCGAAAAGGCATCATCCACAATATCCAAAACAGGAGGAATAGCCAGGGATCTATGTTGGGGAAGAAGAAAAAATTCCCTCAGTCTTTTCTTGGATTCCGAAAACTCCTGTCCTTCCCAGTGGAAATGTTCCCTCATTTCATGCAAAGTTTCCCCAAAAGAGAAATCCTCCGGGGGAGAAGCAGAAGGAATGGATTCTTCAGCATAAGAATCCTCATAAGGAGGGAAAGAATATTCCTGATCAGAAGAAGAACTGAGGAAACAGAAGCCTGATCAGAGGAATCATAAGAAACATCCTGCCTTGGCCTTTTGTCTGGAGGGGGATGAGAACCCCTAATCATAGTAATTAAAGCCTCCACCATCTTGAGTAACTGTTTCTGTGACTTGGGAGCCGGTTCAGAAGAGGCCTGTGTTGAAGTCTTTGATTTTGAAGGAGTCTTTGCCTTTGTCTTTGGCTTTGCCTTTATCAGTAGCTGAGTAGGCCTGAAAACCCCTTCGGAAGCCATTACCTGCACAGCGGCTCCGATCCGAAGAAGCATTGTCCGAAGGTCCTGCAACAGAAATATTTAAAGGCCTGGTTGGTTCCTCATGAGAGTCCGTTTCGGCCGTTGGTTCTGAAATGGCCGACGACATGGGCTGCAAAAGCGCCTCACTGATGACGGCCGAACCTGAAGCTGGCTCCGCTTGTGCGCTATCATCAGATTTGGACCTCGGAGGCCTGTCTTTATCCTTGCGACGTTTGTGAACTCCGGTAGCCGGGACTGTATCCGACGACATTTTGTAGTTAAAGCCCCTACCGAAGTAATGAAAAGCAAAATTGTACCTTCACTTAATTGTACATTGATTGAATCTAGCACAAAACCGACAACTAGCTACGTCGTGGTCAGGGCCCAAGCAAGGAATACAGTAAGAATGAAAATCCTTATGAGGTATTTGCTTCCCACATGAAATACAATTATTAAGTTTTTCTGACATCGGAGTGGAGCAAGAAAAAGTTTCCCCAACGGGGTACTTAGCTTTGAGTGGAGAAGAAAGTCTTCGCACCGAAGTATATCAGTAAAATTCGTCAGGAGTCAGCCGACCGGCACTTGCGAACTGCTATCTCCGCACGGCAAGAAAGACTGGAGAAGATGGCGTCGGCTGCCAGCTTTGTACTCCTGGCGCTCTGACGTCAGGGAGCATGGCTGAACAGCCGACGCCGGACCCAGACTTTGGGATTCTGGCCGACCGAAGGCTGCCTGCCGGCAGAGAGAACCCTACAGCCATGACTGCAACAGTGAAACACGATGAACATATGCCAGGTGCTGAAGCAGCAATTCCTGGCTGTCCGCCTGAATCAGGCAGTTGTCCAAGTAGGAGTAAATTTGGATATTTCTCTGCCTGTAGTATGCAATGGCTGGAGACAGGCATTTTGTGAATATCCTAGATACTGTAGATAAGCCAAAGGGAAGTGCAGAGAACTGATAATGCATAGATTCTGCCCTGAAAAGTACAGTTTTGTACCTACCATAAATGTAGATGTCCGATAGACATGCAACTGCAGTCATAACATGTGGGTTGTCCTGCCTCAGGCAGCCCTCGGTCGGCCGGATTCCAAAGTCTGGGTCCGACGTCGGCTGATGTCGCATTTCTCTCTGACGTCAGAGCGGCTGGAGTACATAAGCATCAGCCGACGCCATTTTCTTCAGTGTTTCTTGCCCCAGATGCCAGGTGCCCTCCAAGGAAGGCTGTAATCAAATTGGAAGACAAAAACAGGATTCCAAACAAATAATGAGCAATAAAACAAATACACCATAACAGATATCCCCAGCTAAGAATAACAGGGATAGGAGGGACCCTAGGCATAGAGGGGTATGGAGGGAGGGAAAATCGACTGCAGTTGCATGTCTATCGGACATCTACATTTATGGTAGGTACAAAACTGTACTATGTCCTTCAAGAATGCAACTGCAGTCATAACATGTGGGTAGAATACCATAGCTTAGCTGGAGGAGGAGGAATGCTCTAGGAAAAAGATGGTGTGGCAATCAAACCCTGCAGGACTGCCGAAGCAAAGCCTGCTCTGGATCTGGAGTATAGAGGGAGATTGTAGTGTTTGGAGAATGTATGCACGGAGCTCCATGTAGCAGCTTCTAGAATGTCCTTAGTAGGCACCCCTCTCAAGAATGCTGTAGAGGTGGCTGTAGCTCTGGTGGAATGTGGTCTGACATTAGCTGGAACAGTCTTTCCATGAAAGGAATAACAGAATCTGATGCAATGTCCAATCCATTTAGAAATAGTCTGTTTTGAAATTGCTTTTCCTTGGACTGCAGGGGCGTAAGCTACAAAAAGCTGTTCAGACTTCCTACTGGCCTTGGTTCTGTCCAGGTAGTATCGAAGTTGTCTGTGAATGTCCAAGGTATGCAACAGTCTTTCCCCCTTATTCTCAGGATTGGGGAAGAAAGCAGGCAGATGAATGGCTTGATTTAAAGAAACCCTAGATACCACCTTTGGCATAAAGGTAGGGTTGGTCCTTAATGAAACCCTGTCTCTATGAAAAATAATGAATGGTGGTATTGCCATTAGGGCCTGTAGCTCCGAAACCCTTCTTGCTGAGGTAATTGCCAACAGGAAAGCTGTCTTCCATGAGAGAAATTGCAAGTCAACTGAAGCTGCTGGCTCAAATGGAGGTAGAGTCAGTTTTTCTAAGACAAAATTGAGGTCCCAGGCTGGCACTGGGGCCTTTCTTGGTGGCTTAATGTTCTTGATTCCCCTGAGGAATTGCCTTAGTAAGGGGTGAGAAAAAACAGGAGGATCAGTGTTGTATCTAGCTGAAATAGCAGATGCATGTATCTTTATGGAAGAATATGAGAGGCCGTTCTTTAACATATCTGCCAAATATTCCAAGATGAGTGGGATGTTCAACAATGATGCATCCTGTCCCTTGCTGGTATTCCAAATGCTGAATCTTTTCCACTTTGCTAAGTAGACCTTTCTGGTGGATGGTCTTCGAGCCTCTGTTAGTATCCGCTGAACTTCCTTGGAAAGAGATAAGCTGAAGTTATTTATGGGATCTCCCAGGCTGTTAGTTGCAGTGTCTGAAGATTTGGATGCAGTGTTTCGAAATTGTGTTGAGTCAGAAGTAGAGGCCACTGGGGGAGGGCCCACCTCCTGGTGTGACATATGCTCCGTAGTAGTGGGTACCAGTGTTGTCTCAGCCAGTCCGGAGCTATTATGATTCCCTTGGGCTTCTCTGCTTTGATCTTTAGTAATACTGAGGTCATCAGTGGCAGAGGTGGGAATGCATAGATTGCTAGGGAGTTCCAGTTGAATGAGAGGGCATCTATTTTCCAAGCTTTTGGATGGTATGTCCTTGTGCAAAATTTTGGCAGAAGATGGTTGAGGTGAGAGGCAAATAGGTCCACTTCTGGCTTGCCCCATGTCGAAGTGAGTTGTCTGAAGGCCTTCGGATGTAACCTCCATTAGTGTGGATCTGTGAAATTCCTGCTTAGGCTGTCCGCCAACACATTGTCTTTTCCTGGAACAAACTGGGATTGTAACTGGATGTTTAGGCTCAGTGATTTCTCCCAAAGCTGCATTGTCAGTCTGCAAAGGGGGTAAGAGTGGGTGCCCCCCTGTTTGTTTATGTACCACATCACAGTGGTGTTGTCTGTCCGTATCATTAAATGGCCTTGCTGGAGTTGGTGTTGAAAGGCCTCGATGGCATGCATTACTGCCAGCATTTCCTTTTGGTTTATATGCAGATGTGTTTCCTTTGGAGACCATTGTCCTTGTATACACCTGCCTTCCATGTGCGCCCCCCATCCAAGGTCTGAGGCGTCTGTAGTCATGGTCTGTGTTATCTGTGGTTTTTTGAATGACATACCTGTGTTTGCCTGGCTCACCGAGGCCCACCATAGGAATTCCTTTTGTAGGCATGGAATGAGTGGTATGATTGTCTCCAAGTTGTTGCTGTGTTGAGACCAAATGCTTTTTAGGCACCACTGAAGCTTTCTCATGTGTAGTCTTGCTAATGGAACCAGGAGAATGCAGGATGCCATGTAACCCAGGGCCTGTAGGAATCTCCTTGCAGTCATCTGGGTGAGTTTTGCCAAACCCTTGAAGTAATGAGTTAACTTCTCTTGCTTGTCTTCTGTCAGGTAAGCCATCTGAGAGGCTGTGTCTAGTTTGGCTCCTAAGAAGATTATTTGCTGGGATGGCTGCAGTCTTGACTTTTGGAAGTTGACTGTGTATCCCAGAGCTTGAAGTAATCGTATGACATAATCCAGGTTTTTTGTCAACATCAATTTGTCGTCCGCTTGTATGAGGCAGTCGTCCAGGTACGGGTAAATTTGTATCCCCTGGAGCCTGCAATGAGCAATTACTGAAGCCAGGCATTTTGTAAATACTCTGGGCGCAGTAGATAAGCCAAATGGCAATACTGAGAATTGATAATGCTCTGGCCCTGCAAGAAATCTGAGGTATCTTCTGCAGCTGTGTCTGATAGGGGCATGCAGGTATGCCTCCTTGAGGTCCAGAGTAATCAGCCACGACCCCTTGCCCAGCATGGGAAGGAGTTGCTGTAGAGTCAGCATTTTGAACTTTGGTACTATGAGAAATGTGTTTAATGCGGACAAGTCCAGTATTGGTCTCCATTGAGATTCTTTTCTTGGAACAAGGAACAGTCTTGAGTAGAACCCCTGGTCTTGTTCTTGTTGTGGAACTCTTTCTATTGCTTTCATTCGAGTCAGCAGAGTGACTTGCTTGATAGCCTCTGCCCTCTGATTTTGTGGTAGGTTTGGCATGCCTTGTTTTCTTGGTAAGGTATGAAAATGAAACCTGTACCCTCGGTCTATAATGTCCAAAATCCATTTGTCCTTTGTCAGTCTGTGCCAGTTTTCTGCAAACAGAGATAATTTCCTGCCCAAGGGAGCTTCTTAGTTGTTCCCTGGTAGGCGGTAGTAGAGGAAAGTCATTGAGATTGTGGTTGTGGGGCAGGAGAAACCCCTGCGTCACCTCTTTGGTTTCCTGGCTGCCATTGTCGTCCCCTGTAAGGGCCTCTGTATTGGCCTCTTCCTCGGCCATGTCTGCTCTTACCCCTTTGAAACTTTTCTGGATTAGGAAAGGACCAGTTTTTTGAAGGCCAATTCCTACTGAATCTGGGGGGTTGAACCTGGAGGAAATCTTTCACAGTCTGAACTGATTTTGCTTTTTCTTCGATGGTCTTTAACACATCCTTAGCATTTGCACCAAAAAGCTTGTTCTTTTCCAAAGGTGCATCCAGAAGTTTTGCTTTTACATGATCTGGTAGAGGTTGATCTTTTAACCAAGCATGTCTACGAATGACTGCCCCTGTCATAGCTGCCCTACATGAAGCTTCCAGTGCATCATATCCACACTGCAGGAAATGATTGCTTACTTGCTGAGTGTTATGTACAGCTTCCTGCAAAGTCTTCCTGTCTAAAGGATCAGGAGTGGCTAATGTTTTTTGTAAATCTTCTAACAGATAATCCTGATATTGTAACATATGAAAAGGCAATTTAAAGCTCTCATAGATAAGGTAGTGGATGTGTAAACCTTTTTGCCCCATCTCTCTAATGACCTAGCTTCCCTGTTGGAGGGCAAAGGATTTTTTGAGGTGGAGGCTGAAACTCCTTTAGGCCCCTGTGAAATAGTTTCCAAATCAGCAGAATGGGCCCTGAATAAATGGGAATGAGTTTCTGGGACCCTGTAATACCTGTCTGGCTTGGCTGGAGCAGGCGGAAGAGAATCAGGGGCAGCACTAGAGTCAGAATACAAATCATCCAGAACATCAAGTACAGGAGGAATAGCTAAGGGCCTGTGCTGAGGCTTCTTAAGGAAAGTCCTAAGGTGTTTCCTAGAATCAGAATATTCCTGACCTTGCCACTTGAAATGTTCCCTCATGGTGTGCAGAACTTCCCCAAAAGAAATATCCTCAGGAGGGGAGACCGAGGGGATGGAATCTTCTGCTTCCGAGTCCTCACAGGTCTGGAAGAGCTCTTCCTGGCTATCTGAGTGGACACAGCCCTCAGAATCTTCATCTGAAGGAGTAGGGTCAGAGGGTTCAACCCGGGGCCTTTTATCAGGAGGAGGCTGGGATCCTCTCTCAGGATGGGCCTGTGAACCTCTAATCATGGAAATCAAATCAGCAGCCATGGACATAATTTGTGTCTCTGGAGTCAGCTGAGGTAAGGATTTAGAAGTAATATGCTTTGTTTTGCTGGCTGCCTTAGCCCTAGTGTAGGCCTTAATGGACATGGCCATAGGGGGCCTGGCAGCTCCACGTGCAGGAGTGACCTTGTCTACAGCAATGGTCTCGGGCATTTCCTCGGTTTCGGTATCCAGAGGAAAATCTATAACTGGCGTCGGAGTAATGTCCGGAATCGGAGTCGTCGGTAATGTGGTGTCTTCGGTTCGGAGTGGTGGAGAGACCGTCTCAGAGGGAACCGGAGCACTTGCGCTAGGTTTTGGCGTGGAGTCGGTGGTAGACGCGGGCCGAGGTTGTCGGTCCCGGTCTTTTCGCTTTTTGGGAGCTTGCGATGTCGGAAGATCCGACGGCATGGTGTAAGCAAAATTATCGCCGAAAAAATCTTCAGCGAACTCCGCCCGGCGCCTGAGAGTGCGCTTGTTGAAGCGAGCACAGGCTACACAGGCCGAGACGTCGTGGTCTGGGCCCAGGCAAGGGAGGCAGTAAGAGTGGAAATCCTTATGAGGTATTTGTTTACCACAAGAAAGACAATTGTTAACTTTTTCAGCAATTTCTGACATCGGCTGAAGCAAGAAAAGGTCCCCAACGGGGTACTTAGCTTTTTTGATGACTTTGGTATCGTAGAATACAGGAGCTGACCGACCGGCACTTGCGAACTGCTTCTGCTTCGGGCACCGCGCGGCAAGAAAAACTGGAGAAAATGGCGTCAGCTGATGCTTATGTACTCCAGCCGCTCTGACGTCGGAGAGAAATGCGACATCAGCCGACATCGGACCCAGACTTTGGAATCCGGCCGACCGAGGGCTGCCTGAGGCAGGACAACCCACATGTTATGACTGCAGTTGCATTCTTGAAGGACATCGTAGACATTTCCTGCATGATTCCCTGATGGGGATGCGCAGATAAGCTTCTTTTACATCTAGGGTGACTAACCAGACATGCTTGGCTAGCACAGGGAAAAGCTGTTGCAGGGTAAGCATCTTGAATTCTGGGATCACCAGAAAGGTGTTGAGAATTGAAAGATCCAGAATTGGGCGCCAAGAGTCCTCTTTCCTGGGTACCAGGAATAGTCTGGAGTAGAAACCTTGACCTCTTTGTTCTACTGGAACTGGCTGAATAGCACTGATGTTGAGAAGGGAAAGAACTTGGTTTTGAGCCTTTTGAGCCTCTGCCCACTGGTTTGGAAGAAGGTCTGGAAACCCGCTTGTAGTTGGCAGTGAATGGAAATAAAATTTGTACTCCCGGGATATAATGTTGAGAACCCATTGGTCCTGAGTGATGGACATCCAGTTTTTTGCATGAAGGGCAAGTTTTCCTCCTAGGGGCACAAGGAATTGGGAAGGGCTGGGAGGTAGAGTTGAGAAGTCATTGTGAAGTTTTTCCATAGGGACGTGGCTTACCACTCCCTGTTTTAGGGGTGGGAGCACTCCATTGCTTAGATCTCTGCATACCCTGAGACTGTAGTCTGGGTGGTCTGTTTCCCCTGGGTAGTGTTTGGGAAGGCCTGGAGTGGGCTGGAAAGGACTAGTGTTTTGAAGGGCAATGTCTACTGAATCTAGGCGGTTGCACTTGTAAGAATTCTTTAACTGTTTGCATAGATTTAGATTTTTCTTCAATCTTTTTAAGAACTTCTTCTGCTTTGGTGCCAAACAAAACGTCCTTATTTAAAAAAAGTGTCTAGTAATTTGGATTTGACATGATCTGGCAAGGTCTGCTACTTCAGCCAAGCATGTCTTTTCAGTACAGAGCCAGGGACTGCAGTCCTGCAAGATACTTCTAGGGCATCAAAACCACACTGCAAAGTATGCTTACTAACTTGAATTGCAGAATGCATAAGCTCTTGCAAATCATTATTTTCTGCACAATCTGGAAATATTACCATTTTTTGTTTAATGAGATCCAAAATATGTTGCTGGTAATTCAGCATGTGAAAAGTACAGTTGTGTACACTTACCATAAATGTAGACGTTCAGGTATATTCACTGTTGCAATCATCATATTTGGGTTATCTGCTTGCAGTAGCCCTTAGTCGGCCTGATTATCAAAGTCTTGGGTCCTGCATCGGTTGCTGTCTCATCTTCTATGACGTCAGGTAGTCAGGGGGTATAAAGCATGCAGCCGACGCCATTACATCAGTTTTTTCTTGCCCCAGATGTCAGGTGCCCCCATAATGGGAAGCAATTATATATACAAGGTTACACCTCCAACAAAAAACAAATACACCAAAAAGCTTTAAGCATAGTAAACAAGAATAGAAGTACAGCCAATAGACGTCAGGGGGCTGGAGGGAGGGTAACTAGGACTGCAACAGTAAATACACTCTAACATCTACATTTATGGTAAGTGTATACAACTATACTATGTTCTTCGTGTTTCACTGTTGCAGTCATCACATTTGGGTAGATTCCCAAAGCTAAGGATGGGTGGAGGAAATTAGATAGCATTAGGACCAGTTATAAGGCCCTGCAAGACTGCAGTGGCAAAGCCAGCTCTGGATTCAGAGAAAATTAGCAAATGGTAATGCTTGGTGAAGGTATGTACAGAACTCCAGGTAGCAGCTTCTAGGAAGTCCCTGGTAGGGACACCTCTGAGAAAGGCTGTAGAGGTAGATGCAGCCCTGGTTGAATGTGGTCTTATCCCCTGTGGGCTAGGTTTTCCATGGTGCTTATAGCAGAAATGAATGCAATGGCCTATCCATTTAGAAATGGTTTGCTTTGAAATGGCCTTCCACTCTGCCTCTGCAGCAAATGCAACCAGCAGCTGTTCAGATTTCCTGAGAGGTTTAGTCCTGTCCAAGTAAAATCTAAGTTGTCTGTGCACTTCTAAGGAGTGCAGTATTCGTTCCCCTTTGTTCTGTGGATTAGAAAAGAAGGTTAAGGGCCACACTGGCTAACACCTTGGGCATGAAGGAGGGATTGGTCCTGAGGGACACCCTGTCCGCATGAAAGATGATGAAAGGCTCCACTGCCATGAGGGCCTGTAATTCAGACACCCTTCTTGCTGAAGTGATGGCTAAAAGGAAGCCTGTTTTCCAAGAAAGGAATTTCAACTCTGCATTTGCAGCTGGCTCAAAAGGAGGTAGAGTGAGTTTTTCCAATACAAAGTTAAGGTCCCAGGCTGGAGTAGGGGCTCTCCTGGTTGGTCAAGTTTTTGGTCCCTCTGAGGAACTGCTTCAGCACTGGATGAGAGAAGAGGGATGGTTCTGTGTTGTAATGAGCTGAAATGGCTGAGGCATGAATTTTGATGGAGGAAAAGGAAAGGCCCTTGTGAAGCATCTCAGTTAAGTATTGAAGAATCTGAGGTAAATTGGGCGCTGCTGCGCCCATCCCCTGAGTTTGGTTCTAGGGACAGAATCTTTTCCATTTTTCAGCATAGGATTTTCTAGTACTAGGCCTCCTTGCCTCCAGAATGACATCCATCACTTGCTTACTGTGGGATGATAACGGAGAGATCAGGTAATTAGCCAGGCTGCCAGGTTCAGGGTTTGAAGCTGTGGGTGCAGAATCTTGCCCTGCATTTGAGCCTCTGCCCACTGATTTGGGGGTAGATCTGGCCAACCGTTTGGGGTTGGTAAGGAGTGGAAGTGGAATCTGTATCCTTGGGAAAATATATTTAAAACCCATCTGTCCTGGGTAATGAGTTCCCAGTTCTTTTGCCTGCAGGGCAATCTTTCCCCCTAAAGGAAGAGTCAGTTGTGCAGGGTTTGGAAGTTTTAAAGTTAAGTCATTGAGACAGTTTACCATTGGGGGGGGGGGGTCGTACTACTCCCTGCTTTGGAAGTGGGAGCCCCGCACTGCTTAGTCCTGTGAGTGCCTTGGGACTGAAGCCTGGGTGTTCTGCTGGTTCTGGGTTTGAACAGAGAAGGCCTGGAGGAGGCAGGAAAGGACCAATTCTTAGACGGCCAATGCCTACTAAATTTGGGAGGCTGTACTTGCAGGAAATCTTTAACAGTTTGCATAGATTTAGCTTTTTCCTCCATCTTTTTAAGTGCTTCTTCTGCTTTGTTGCCAAACAGGCGGTCTTGGTTTAAGGGAGCATCCAGGAATTTAGCTTTAACATGATCTGGCAAAGATTGCTCCTTAAGCCAAGCATGCCTTCTAAGTACAGACCTGTACTGGCGGACTGGCGACTAACTTAACGGAAGCATCTTCGGCAGTTTTGGACATATGCGGTCTGACTTTATCCTTACGTTTTTTCGGAAGATCGGTAGTCGTATGGCTTACTGAAGCCATTTCGGAATACGGAGATCGAGAGCGAAAGAATTTAGCAACAAAAATAGCCTGATGAATGGTTCGGGCATTAAACAAGGCACAAATGTGACAGCAAGAGACGTCGTGGTCTGGGCCTAAACAGGTGACGCAATAAGAATGAAAATCTCGGTGAGGTATTTGCTTTCCACAGGCAAGACAATTGTTAACTTTTCTGACATCGGTTAGAGCAAGAAAAAAGGATCCCCAAAGGGGTACTTGGCTTTAGAAGACTTCAGGATTATCAACTCGAAAAATGAAAATTTCAGGTAGCGGCCGACTGGCACTTGTGAACTGCTTCTGCTTCGGGCTCCTCCTCATCAAGAAAGACTGATGTAATGGCGTTGGCTACCTGTTTTTATACCCCTGATGATCTGACATCATGGAAGAAGCGACAGCATCCGACACAGAAATACTAAGACTCTGGTATTCGGGCTGACTGCAGGCAGATAACCCAAGTGTGATGACTGCAACAGTGAAACACGAAGAACATCATCTTCCTACAAATTTGGCAGGCACTGGTTTTACTACACCTTGGGTCTGTAGTTCCTGGAGTATATGCAGAAGAAGCTGCAGTTGGTTGTGGTGAGGAGGAGGTTATATTGTTCAATTGAGGGAGTGCCTTCCAAGACATGGCATAACCATATCTTATGATACTCGGAAAGATAGAAGTGAGAAAAGCAATGAGCAGTATTATAACGGATCAGGATTTATCATGTACTATCACAAATAATAAACTAAAAATATCAGCACATGCAGAAAAAACTAGGAAGATGCACAGATTAATATAAAGGAAACGTACAAAATAAGCTATTTATTGATGACCCCAAAAAAATGTATAGAGAATTGGGAAACAAGATAAAAGGAATTGAACCACTAAAAAAAGAAGAAACAGATAAATGTTAGAGAAGTGTTTTATGAAGATCCAGTGGAACATAACAAAGATGCTAAATGGACAGAAGAAATAAAGAAAGACTAAGAAGTTTAAAGGTACAGCATATGAAATGGGATGAAATAAAGTTAAGAAAAGCCTCTAATTGGAAAATCCCAGGCCCAGATGCAGTACCTAACTTGTAGTTAAAAGTATTAACATCTTTGCACAAAGATTTGGCCATTTATATGCACACCGCAAACAGACACAAGCCTAGTTAACAACAGGAAAAACAATGCTCCTACTTAAGAGTGAACCTGCAAGCTGCCCTACAACTTACAGACCAATAACTTTCCTTCTGACAACAAATAAACTATACACAGGAATTGAAGCTGACAGAGTTTATAGTCATTTAGAAGAAAACTCAATTATGGCTATAGAACAAAAGGGCAATAACAGAAAGTCATGGCAAAAATGATCATTTGTTGTTAAATAATATCATAGTGGAGAACTGTAAAAAGGGGAAGAATATAAATATGGCATGGATGGACTACAAAAAAACATTTGACAGTAACCCACATTCACGGATAAAAGAGTGTTTAAAATGTACAAGATACACCCTACACTGATCGATTACATTACAGTAACCATGAAACAGTAGCAAACCAGTTTCCAATTAAGCCGTGATAAAGGAGAAATTATTATTCCAGGGATAAAAATTCAAAGAGGGATATTCTAGGGTGACTCCCTGTCACTCTGCTATTCTGTCTTGCCCTTAATCCATTAAACTGTCTACTGAACAGATTAGGCTATGGCTAAAATTTGGCTCCTAGAAAACAACAAAGTGTAAAGACTTCTCATCTTCTCTTTATTGATGACTTATAACTGTATAGCTCATCAGATGAGGAACTGAAAGCTCAACTGCAAGTAGTCAAAACTTTTTCAGATGATATAAGAATGTCATTTGGTCTTGATAAATGTGCAAAAGCAACCTTTAAAGCAGGAAAGCTGCAGCACCAAGAAGACATCAATTTGGGACAAGAATGTGATATAAAAGAACTTGAGCAAGAGAGAGTGTAGAAATATTTGGAAATTGATTCAGGATCAACAATAAACATGAGCAAATGCGAATAAAACTTACTAAGGAATATTTTACAAGACTTAAATTAATTCTGAAAACAGCACTGACATCTAGGAACAAAATTCAACCTATAAACCAATTTGCTCTTCCTGTCCTAACTTACAGTTTTGGATTGATTGACTGGGCCCAAAAGGTGTTGGATACATCAGATAGGAAAACAAGGATACTTCATGCTCATCAAATGATTTATAAAAATCACTGCATACCACGATTACATATTCCCCATTTCGAAGGAGGTCTGGGCCTCCTTGAAATTGACTACATGTACAGATCTACAATCGTGGGACTACACACATACCTGCTGACCTCACAAGGCTCAAATGTAGTGAAAGTTTTAAAACATGAGGAGAATAAATCTAAGATGACTTCCCTGCTTAGTGCAGCAGAAGCAAAACTGGCATCAAGTGGGAATGGAAATCAAACTATAAGTAAATAAAACTCAGGCAGCAACTGAATGTGTCAAAAAAAACAAAAGAAAGAATATAAGGTGAAGGATCAAATGAGAAGGTAAGAAATGTGGAAAATATATAAATACAGTTCAAGTATAGAAAACTCGTGGAATAGCCTCATGTTGAACGGGATCAAACGCAGGAATGGTTAAGGAGAGGCAAATTCAAACCAAAAGATGAAAGATTAATATTGGCAGCCCAAGATAGTGGGTTACGTACACAGTGGTTTATAAAGTCCATCAAACATGTGGGAGAAACAGATAAATGCAAGCTTTGTAAAACAGAATTGGAAAGAGATGCACACCTTGTTGCTGATTGTGACATACTAATGGCAGAAGGACTGTATAATGAATGGCATAATAATGCGGCAAGACTGCTGCACTGGAGATTATGCAAACATCATGGTACTGTAGTGGCTGAAAAACACTGGGAACATGAGTCATAAAGCATCACAGAATATGATGAAGTCTACATCACAGTGGATCACCCATTACTAACGATTCAAAAGATAGATGCAAGAAAACCAGATATAGTGGTCCGTGAAAAGAAGACAAAAGTACATTGATTATTGAAATTGGTACTCTGACTACAGCGTCTTTCATACAGAGAAACACAAAGTCATAAAATATCAGGATTTGCAGGCAGAAATGAGAGCAATGTGGAAGAAAGATACCCAGACAGTTCTAATAGTAGTAGGAGCAATGGGTCTTATAAAAAAATAATTTACAATCATTTTTAGATATGCTACCAATACATGTAACTCTATGAATTAAAGAAGGAATCATTACTGGGCACAATGCGGGTGCTACAAAGAGCACTTCTGGTTAACATCAAAGACTGAAACAATACTAATTTCATGAACCTTAATTGTACTTTGACTTACGAATGGGGTCCATTCCCATCATGGTATTAGAAACCCAAAAGACTTGGAGAAATTAAAAAAAAAATAATAGAAAGCACCCACTGGTCTGAGATAATCTTTTCCCCATTTGAAATGGACTGAGTTAGTTTTTTGGAGAGGGGCAGGGTAGGACAGAGGGGAAGAGGGGAGACTTGGAAGTAAGTCACAGTGACTTTTCTGAGAAGGGAGGACTCCCAGATCTAGGGTCCCTCTCAGGTTTCTCTGGAGATCTCTTCCTGGACACCTTCCTCTGTTTATGAAATGGTCTGGATTCCCTTCTAACAAAAGAAGTAAATTTGACAGGGTCGTTCTTCTGTTATCTAGGTACAAAGGTAAGCAGAACCTGTCTGCAGTCTTTCATAGTTGTGCCTTGTCCCAGTAAAACGTTAAATAAATTGGTTGCCTGCGGGATGAACAAAAGATTCTGGTATACAGGTGAATCTGTGCAATCATGCATACCTATGGATGACAGAACCAGTAGCAGCTGCTCTGAAAGAGGCATCCACAGCATCATAACTATATTTTATAGCCTGACATCCAGAATAGAGGAAGCACAGACCTTCTTTATTCACCTATCCATGTCCATAATTGGTGCTGGGAAGCAATTTAGAAGGTTTGTAAGAGGAGAGAGATACTGTAGACAGGTCTGCCACAGGGTTCATATACAGGAATTCTAAGTTGATATTAACTCTGTAGAACATGTCTGGCATTTTTGGGAGCGGGTACTGTGAATTACGAGCTGTACTGGTAGACTGGAAGGCATCCAAACAGGCCTTCAGGACTACAGGGACAGATGAAGGGCAAGGACTGCCCACTTGCAAGAGGCTGTAGCACCTTTTCTGGAACTTTGAAATTTGTCTAGATTTTCACTGAAAATGTTTCATTATGTTCAAAACAGTGTCCTCAAAAGAAGACTCTTCCACTGTACAATCCAGCAGAGATGGAGTCCATCATTTGAAGGGACCTAACTAGGGGAATAGATTTCAAAGGAGTAAGCCAGAGAATATTCAGAATCAGGGGAATCATCCTCTTCCAAGGAAGATGACTCAACAGTAATTTTCTGAGGGGCAGGATGGGTTGGGGGAGCAGACAAAGATAATAATGGCCTTGAGAGAAGTCCATCCGCAGCTTCTCTCTAGACAGGGACATGGGGTGAAGGGACATATTTTGTCTTTTGTTGCTTTTTCTTTGGTGTTATGTCCCCTTGAACCAAGAGAAGAGGCTCAGACT
This sequence comes from Protopterus annectens, assembly GCF_019279795.1. Classification (NCBI taxonomy): domain Eukaryota; kingdom Metazoa; phylum Chordata; order Ceratodontiformes; family Protopteridae; genus Protopterus; species Protopterus annectens. The sequence goes on along the minus strand of NC_056732.1, from coordinate 476,369,814 downwards.
CCTGACATCCTTCAATTAATGTTCCAGGAATCTCTTCCCTGTCTAAATTTGTGGAATGCCTTATGGTCCCTTCTGAGAAGATGAGTCGTGGTTCTCCCTTCTCATTAGAAGCAGTCTCTTCAGCCATAAGACCTTTCAATGCCATATTGGCCTCAGGCGGGGTTGTAGAAGATGGCAGAGGTAGAATCAGACTGTCAAACTGTAGAATCAGCAGGTTCTGTAACCTCAGCAGGTGCACTGGAATCAGACTGGGCAGACTGAGTATCAGGTCTAGGCCTCATGATTTTTGTTCTTGAGAGATGGAGATACATCCAGAGAGGCAGAATATGCCATCCTGGAGTGGGCCAAATGCTTACGATGTTGTGTCTCTAGGAAGGAGGCAAGTGAAGACAAAAGGGATTACAAAAGTCTTGGACAAAAAGGATTGACAAATGGAGCAGGCCTTGTAGTTGTGTTCCATGCCACTGCAAAACAGGCATTGGGTATGGTGCACTTTGCATGGAATTTGCCTACTGCATTCACACTTACTCCTCCTAGCTGACATCTAGCACAGATATGGCAAAACAATTTATATAAGTAAAGGAAAGTTCCCCAATGGGGCACTTACTTTTTTTTTTGATAGTTTGATAGCTATGGTATCAACAACCACATGAAGATCAGCTTGATGGGTGTGAGACAACAATCTAGGTTGGTGGCCATACAATCTGAGGATCTATGCTCATATATCCACCAATATACTCCTACTCTTGCGAGCTGAGGTCATACATCAGACGTACGATCCAGGGAAGGTTAAGCTTTGGTACCCCCACTCAGATGTCGGTAGTAAAAATCCATCCGTTTGGAATACTGCAACAGTGATCTCATTCTGGACATGTTTTGTATCAGATGCCATCTTTTCCATCTGCCTCAACCTGTGGGACAGAGTCCCTAGCCAGACAGAATGGGTGGTACCAGGAGAGAATATTCTACAAAATGGTGGAGCTTAAAGATGTTCTAAATCTGTACTGAATATCTAGTTTATAATGGGATAGAGAAGTATGGGTGCTAGACCATGCAGCTGCTGCACAAATATTGTCTAGAAAGTATGACCAATGAAGGCAGTTGAAGTAGAAACTGCCCTAGCAGAGTGGACTTTTGATGTGTTATGTAAAGATATGCCTTTCACGGTATTAACAAAAGTCATCCAGTCAGAAAGCCATCTGGATAAATATACCTTGGAAACTCTAGTCGATCTGACTTTGTGAAATGTTTGGTCCAGTCCAAACAGAATCTCAGTTAGCGATATAGGTCTAAAACAATGAATCATATGTGCACCTTTGTTACTGAAATTTGGAAGGAAAACTGGTAATTAAATTGATTAGCTCAGACTAGACACAGAGGTCAGCTTAGGCAAGAAAGGATTTGTCTTCATAGAAACTCGTCTTTTTGAAACATACGATAGGGTGGGATGCAAAATAAATTATGAAGGTCTGAAACTCTTCTGGTTGAAGTGATTGTCAACTAAGAGTGTTTTCCATTTAAGATACTTTACGAATTCAGTAGTAGCTGGTTTAAAAGGGGTCCTGGTCAAAGCTTGAAGTAGCATCGGCAGATCTCAAGGGGGGATTGGATCCTTTACTGGAGGTTGGAGCAGATAGTTACCTTTTAAAAATGCTTTTGATAATCTCAGAGAAGCGACTGGCATATGATCTTGACTTGCTGGAGGGACAGATTTATCACCCAGAGACTCCCTATGCTGTGGAACAAAATCCCGGTACATGTGAGGCAGAGCACCTCGCTGGCCTTGTTCAAGAGGAATCTTGACCAATGGATGGGAGATCGCAGATATACCCCAGGGATTACTTCAGTGTCACTGCTTGACAGAGGCACAGAAAAATGATAGGCATAGTTTTTATTCAAACTAAAGGGGTGGCGAAAGCCACATAACTATGGGCTAGGCTTATAAATGCCCTTGGGCAGATAGCCTAGTATGAACCTATGAACCTACGAACTTGCATGGAAATCTGAAATGCATTCCAGCTGCATCTTGATACAGTAGCTAAGCCCAGACTGATAAAGACCAGGTAGAATACCTAAAATTGCATCCAAAGGAGCAGAAAGGGATCCAAGTCCTTAGAAGTGGTCCAAATGGAGAATCTTTTCCACTTACTATCATAAAACTTTCTGGCAGATGGCTTCCTGAGAAAAGGAAATGATATGCATAACTCTCTTAGAAAGCTTAGGATCTCTTGGGATCACTGGAATTGTAAAAACTAAGCGGTCAACTGGAGAGATTTTACATTCAGGTGAGGCTAGCCCAAAGGACAGGATATCAAATCTGGAGCAGGATCCAGAAACCAAGGAGAGTACTACAGGTGAGGTCACAGGAAGGGGAACCATACTTGCTTAGGCCAAAAGGGGGCTATTAGGATTGCAGTCACTCTGCAATAGGCTACTTTCTGCAAAAACGTGATTATCAAGAGCATTGGAGGGTCAGCATACAGGAGACCCAGGGTCAAACATGTAGAACAGCATCCATCAGTGAAAGTCCCTGTGAAAAGATCAGGGCAAAAAAGCTGCTGCATTTGGTGTTGAAGTAGGTCGCAAAGAGATCTCAGTATGGCTGGCCACACTGCTTAAAAATGTGTGCCATCACTGATGGACTACTCATGAGGCATCAGAATGCTCCCACTCAGACTGTCCACTATAATGCTGGAGTTCCCTGGGATGTGAGTTGCTATCAGAAAGCTTTGTGAGAACATTACCCATTGCCATATCCTCATAACCTTGAGACATAGGGGATATGACTGGGTTCCCCCTTGCTAGCCTGTTTGTGTATGAAACCACTGTCATGTTGTTGGTCTGGATAGTAATCACAACTTGGGGAGACGAAAGGCTGCCAACATTAGGAGGACTGCTTTCATCTCCAAAACACTGACATGAAGATGGGCTTCTGACTGGAAACAGGTACCTTGGGCTATCTTCCCTTCAAAATGCAATGCACCACATACCCTAGGATGGAGCATCTGTGGTCACTGTGGACTTAAGCTGAAGAAAACGAAATGCGCGACCTACAGAAACGTAATCTGATGTTAGCCACAAACAGATGTGATGACAAAAAATGTTGGTGAGATGAAGAGGAAAAGTCACTGAGTTGTAAGTGACCAACAGACTGATAAAGTGCATTGAAGAACCTGACTTTAGGGAAAAGAGAGATTGCTGCAGCCAGAAGACAGAGAAGATGAAGGACTAATGAGCCTGGTGGCCACTGATGTAATAAAATTAGATTGACTTGAACTCATACAGATAATAATCTAGCATGGCAATCTGATTGGTGGTGTCCAAATGGCATCCTATTAGAGTTTGAACAGGTTCTAGGCTGGACATTTCAATGAAGTCACTGTAAGGAGCCAGTCATCAAGGTATGGAAAACCCAGAATCTCTGCAACCTGAGTCAAGCTGGTTCCACTGCCATGCACTCTGTGAACACCGTGGCAGGTATGGTGAGGCCAAAAGGCAGTGCTTGGAATTGGTGGTGACTGCCTCCCAGCCTGAAGTGTAGGAACCTTCTGGAATGCCTCACTATCTTTTATTTGATAGTGGGCAATTTTTATATCCATGAGGCACAGCAAATAATTTTTTCTCGGTAACTGTTAACTGCACTCCATTGTCACCATTCAAAACTTGGACTGTGTTATGAAAAAGGTTAATTTCCATTGGTCCAAAATGGGTCTGATGTCTTTGTTTTTCTTTAGCAAAAGAAGAAGCATGAATAGACCTCGGACCTTCTCTACTCTAGTGGGACTTCTTGGATGGACTTGTTTCATGAGCAGCTGTTACATTTCTGCTGCTGTTTTCCTTTGTTGATTGGTAGCATGTCTGGAATGGATTTTTGTCTCACATTTGGGTACACTGAAAGGGCATGGTCTAGCCCTGGAAAATTACTCTCAACACCCAGGCATCTAAAGTGATGGCCTCCCAAACTTGGGGATGGACAGCCAAACTCAGCTACTTCCAACTGCCTCCAGAGTGTAGCAGTCAATCAAAACTTCAGGAGTGCAGGACGGGCTTGCCAAAAAAAAGGTCCATTGAAGTCGTGATTCTGAGGATGATTCCTAACCCTAGGACAGTGTCCATTAAAGTCCTCCCTCTGCTTCAGGGAGCACCTTCACCTGAAGCATCTTGAGAAAACTGTTACAATTTGCAGAAGAACAGCCCCTCCTCCCTGGTTTCTAGAGATGGCCTTCAGTGGGGTAGAAAAATGCACTCCCACAGCAGACAAAGTTTTGCCCCTTTGCTTGCTCCTAGTCAGTGTATTTTTAACTTTTGGACCAAATAAAGTGGACCCATCAATATGGGAGCTAAGGAAAGACACCTTAAAGCAATCTGTAAAATTACAAAAGCACATCCAAGCACAAATGTAAACTGCAATGCCTGTGCTTGCTATGTGCGCAGTACCATCCCTCAGTATTTGAGATGAACCACATGGAAATGTTTGAGAAAGACTGTATAGTAGCTGTCTAAATCTCCAAAGTCTTAGAAGACTCCTTCGAATGCTGAGATGCCTCCAACATATAAAACTGACACCAAGTCTCTCAGAAGCCTAAACAAATGTGCTCTTAGATATCTGAAAGAGACACTGTACAAGTTCAGATATTTTAGTATTTCATAACAACTTAGATTTTCACATCCAATGGATGCCCTTGGTATTTTTTCCGCTGTACTCTTTCCAGTTTACTCATGCTTGTTTTCCTATAGGGTTTCCATATTGTTATTCCATACTCAAGTTTGGGTCTAATCAAACTAACAAACAATGACTTCATTATGTTTGATTTCCTAGACTTTATAAATCCTTTTATACAGTCTATAGTTCTATAACTATAATTAACCAACTGGTTGATATGATTAGAAAAACTCATAGCTGAATCTACCCATATACCCAGGTCCTTAAATGAGTCTACAGTTTCAATCACTGTGTGCTGTATTAAATATTCACGTTTCAGTTTATGTCTCCCAAATCTCATATGGTTAGTTTTTGATGTCTTTGTCAACATATTATTCGCCTGTGCCTAAATGGTTAGTTTAGTCAAGTTATTTTGCAGACATAACTGAAGAAAACAAAGCACAGAAACACGAATGAAAGCATAAAAGTTCTAGACAATGACATCTCAAAGGTTGTTGGCCACAGAACAAATTTTGCCTTCAAGAATAAGAAATCTCTCAAAAGAAAACTTTGTTACAAAAATGTGACACAAAAAGAAAGTAGACAGGATGGTGGTTGGACAGGCACTAGTCAATGCCTTACATGCAATTTCTGTATGTTCATTAACACATCAGCATGCTTTCTTCATCCAGTTACTCGTTTTAGTATAAATTTGAGGTTACAGCTGATTATCGAACTAAGGATCAATTTATCTGGCAACATGCACAGCTTGCCACTGTTTCTATTTAGGAAAAAACAACAGGTCACTGATGGAATGAGTCGGGGAACATATCTATTGCATTAGAAATGAGGATACCAAGAATGTACTAGCCAGACATTGTATGCAGAATGAGAATGAACATGGTTTTAGATTTCAAGTTGTTGAAATATTTTTTGAAAATATACGTGGTGGTGATGTTAAAAACTTGAAACCAGAGAATTGCATTGGATTATATTATGGCAAGCTGATAAATACCCAGGTCTAAATGACAGGGTCTCTATTAAGCCTGTACTAAAAGCATAATGTCTCTTTAAATAATATAAGCTGATGTCAGGTCTTTATTTTCCTTTGATTTTTATTGGCTGCTTTGAATTAATGTGAATGTATTAAAAGTGTCTGCTGATGCAGTTTTTTTATATGGTCTGATGAAGCACTAGTATTTGGTGTGAAAGCGTTATTACACTTTTAAACTTTTTATGCTTTCAGTCGTACTTCTGTGCCTTGTTTTCTTCAGTTATATTGGTTTTTAGCTTGCTGGCACAGTTTATTCCTTGGGGATTTAATCTTTTGTATTTTGCAGATATGCCTTATCTGTAACACTTGTAATTAGTTTACCCAATTTCAGGTCGTAAGCATATAGACTGTAGAACACCTCAGGTGAAAAGGTATGGTCTGAAAGATACAATCTAAACAAGTATGGGCCTGGGACAGAGCCCTGTGGGACACCCTGACTGTAACCAAGGATTTCACCTGTCCAGTTGCTGTATGACACTTGCCATGTCCTATTTGTAAGCCATGCAGCTAACCATTTTATCAAGAGTACATCAATGCCTAGTTGTACTAATTTACTGATCAATGTTTTGTATATGACACTGTCAAATGCTGAAGTTAAATCTATATAAATTACATCACAGAACAAATTTTCATTCACAGTTATTATATTGTTATAGAACGTCATGTTACAGGTGGTAAGAGATTTATTTTCAACATATGCATGCTGATATATGGTTTCAAGTCCCAACCTATCCATTTCTGACAATAACTCATCCAATATTACCTTCTCCATTATTTTTCCACAATATGAAAGTAGATTTAAGGGTCTATATGTTTCTGGGTTTATCCTACTCCCCTTTCCCTTAAAGACAGGTTTAATAAGCGCACGTCTCCAATTTTGAAGAATCTTCCCCATATTTATATGACCTAGCAAATAACAGATATAATGGTACTGTAAGTTCTTGCTGAAGTGTTCTTAGGTCATTGTTACCAATTCCGTCTCCTCCCTGCACTTTGTTTGGATCCAGTTTGCACAGTTCTTTTTCAATAAAATCTAATTTGATTCCAGTATCTGGGGTTACCTGGATGTCGCTAGGAAAACGTATCACCCCCTTTTGTGGAGCCAAACTGTTTTGCATAAAATTTTGTAAATACATCTACAATCTGTTGTGTCTGAGAATAAATTTTAGAATCTACGCACAGTTTAGCAGTTTGTGTATCTTTACTCCTTCCACATTTTAAGCGTCTATAATAAGGTTTTCTATTATGCTCAGTATCTTTATATAAATTTTCTTGATCTTGTCTAACACTATACTTAATCTGTTTGTCCAGCCTATTTCAGTTTTCAAAGTTGTAGTTCAACCTCTCCTCCATTTCTTATATTTTTTGTCTCTCACCTTAATCAGATATCTTGTACTTATGGAAATATATCCCCCTGATGTTAAACATTTTTTTTACTTTTTGCATTCAATTTCTCTTTCAAAACTTTCCACATTCCATCTGCAGTTTTTTTCCACTGAACACCTCACTCACTCCAGTTAGTTTTACACGGCAAGTGTTTTGCTTCCCTATAATCTGTAATTAACCTTCTGTACACTGTCTTAGATTTCAGTTTGGCAGAATTATCTAGCAACAAATTAACCTTAATAACCCCATGATCACTGCACATCAATGGTGGTAAAACTTGACTTGAAGTTACAGTAATTTCTTTGGGAACACAAACATCATCTAGTATGTTCCGTCCCCTGGTAGGTTTTTTACAATCTGAAGCAACTGTTGTTCCTGAATATACTCTGTGAATAATTTCTTTAATAACGTTGTTGAATCAATATTATTCCAGTCTGCTTCTAGTAAATTTAAGTCCCCAGCTAATATTATTCTTCCCTCCTGTGTTTCATGTAAGAAATGTATGAATTCCTGTAGGTCATCTGCACTTGACATTGGTGGTCTATACACTCCAACAATTGTTATATGTTGCAGGGTTGTCTTTATTTTTACAGTTACACAGTCTATAGTATTGGTGTTATCACTGAACATGTAATAATCACTGGATTCATAGCTATCTTTAATCCCTATCATAACACCTCCTCCACCTGATTTTTTGTTAGAATGTCTGTTACAGTAAAAACATTTATACCCTGACAGAAATGGTTTCCAGTCATTATTCTTTAACCATGTTTCACAAACAATAACAACATCAATCTTGTGGGAACGTAGCAACTTTTCCAACAAAAAAAATGTATTCTTAATGCTCCTAGCATTAACAACCATCAGAGAGGCTTCAAATGTTGCTATCTGTGAACTGTTAAATTTTCGACCTGGCAAAAAACCTGGCTAGTGTTTGTCAAATATTGCAAAATATCTGCTGCAAAAATTTTCTTCCCTGATCGTGACAAATGCACGCCATCCTGTTTGAACACGTGCCCAAAACAAGGCTTGGATGCTCTACACATTTTCATTTTGTAAAACAGGACATTTTCTCCATGTAGGTGTTTATCCAAAAAATATTTTCATTCACAGTGACCTGACTATCCTTTCTATAGGTGATTGTGAAAAATATGTCCTAACACCAGTACAAGCTATGCTATCTAGGAGGGCTGTCAGTTCCCCACTAACATTCAGAGAATCCTTGTGGGTGACATCGTTTGTACCAACATGAATAAAAACAGATCCATATTTCCTTACATTAAGGCATTCCAAGGCTTGACTCACATCTTCTATTTTTGCTCCTGGCAAGCATAACACTACTCAATGTTCATTATCATCTCTGCAAATATAAGTATCAGTTCCTCTAAAAATTGAAACTCCAGTTACAAGAATATCTTTGCTCACCATCTCTGAAGAATCTTCAGCTTCTAATACAGTCATTTCTGCTCTACCAATTGTTACGAAGGAAAGATCTTCATCACTGTTAGTCTTATTAATCCTACTGTTTTCATTGTGTATTAAATTCTCATCCAGCTGGCATTGTAAATCCACAGCTTCAGCCATGTAGTCAACATCTGTCTTTCTCTTCTTATTTCTTACAGTAATGTTCTTCAATCCTTCCACGTTCAGTTTTGATTTCTTCCTTTTCACCTGCCCCTTGCCTCTTTTTTCTACCTTTTCCATTGGAAAGGTGATGCCTTTTTCTCTAGACTGAGGGTTTTCTGATAGACAGAGATCTTCACTCCCTGTCACTAGTGTATTACATAAAGCAGAATCCTTTTTACTACATATTCTCTTTCCTTTACAGTCATTACAGTTTCTTTTTCTTCCTTGTTATTTGTTGAGAACTTCTTCCTTTCTTTCTTTTTTAGTTTCCTTCTAAACAAACTGGATCCTCAGATTGCTGAATATATGCATCCAGAATTCCACCGTTCTCAGGGGCATCGTCATGTTTCATAGGGGTTAAATGTTCTTTGCAGAGAATAGATGCATCATTTCCTAAATCTGTTCTATTTGTTCTGTCTAACATTATTTAGATCATCAGTCCAGGTAGAGTGCATAAGGTCATAGCATGTTCAAGCAGTGATATAACAAGCTTATAAATCCAAAATTTATAGATCATATACTCTGTCCCCACAAAAATTACATTTTGTAGAGGGAAGAAAAGCTTGCTGTTGTCTACATAATAATGTCCAATACCCTTGAAACATAAGTTTGAACTACAGTAGTAGCAGACCTGTGGTACAGCTTGCTTACTGCGGTAAAAAAACTGTCCTGACCCCTACCCTTAAATGTCTTTAATATGGTCTCCTAGCAAACTGTTATGTGGATAAATTGTGTTAAAGCACCCTATAGTAAATAGCAGTTTTGTAGGATATGGAATTAAGGGCCATATTATTTTGATAGCATTAGGATACTGATGATAGCCATGTGCTTCATTTGAAAATATTTTCACTGTTCCCAGCCTGGAGGTCAAATTACTACTAGAGGTGTTTAAAGGAGGCAAAAGTGTATGCTGCATCTACCCACTGTCTTTAGACCCTTAGCATGCCAATTCAGTGACCACAAACTTTGATAATCCAAGTCAATGAGTTGCCAAATGTGGATATTAGTCTCACATAAACATGAGGTATTCAGCACCTTGCCAAGATGCACTAAAGCTTGTTAGACTGAGATAAGGAATGCCACCATCTGAGATGCAGAGGGACAGCAGACTTGCATTAAAATAAGAGTCTGGTGTGTCATGCTACCTAGAGTTTGCATCCTTTGCTGAGCCTATAATGGTAAAACGTGGTCACCTGTGGGGAAAAAATACCCGCAAAGTCTGTGTCATTGTGAAGAGTCTTACATTTAAAGCAATAAAACCACGGTGCTTTATAGGGGTCATAAGAAACTTATCAGGGACCTTGCCTTGTTTCCTATTTCAAACAAACTGGATGATGAACCTACATATTTTTTGGAGTCAGCGGAGAGACTAGGGAGGTAAAATGCATCTTAACACACAAAAAAAAAATCTTCAAGGTCACCATCATTTTTATGGCATTTACCTGATTCCATCATGAAAAGTACAGCCTTTTCCAGTTATGAACTCTTATAGGAGATATTGCCTAGGGAGTTTTAGTTTAAGTTTGCCATAGTTTCTGGGGTGGGGTTCAAGCATATCTCCAACACATATGGAGGGGCTACACACTATCTATATGGCAGTGCTCTACCATGGAAAACAGATACAAATAAATACATAAATAAACTACCATTTTGTCATTAAAGCTCCTGCACAGCTGCATTTACTGGAAGCATCTCCATCTTTCCCCTCATTAAGTTTTAGGGCAGATATTTTATTAAACTGAGACGAGTGAGTGAGTATACTGGTATGTTCTCCAGGGGTCTATATCAGTTAATCGAAGGTTCATTTCAATGAACCTTTGCTCATCGACCCTAATATGGCGAGCATTCATATCAGCAAACAACTAACCCAGGGAAAGGAACGAGTTTCCCAGCATTCTGACGGTCACGCAAAGCACAGTATTTCAAACCCATCCATGTGGGGGGGCTGTGTCCCCCCAACTATATACATTTCTCTCTCTCTCTCTATATATATATATATATATATATATATATATATATATATATATATATATATATATATAGGTTCATAGGTTCATACTAGGCTATCTGCCCTAGGGCATTTATAAGCCTAGCCAGAATGTGTTTGGCTTTCGCCACCCATTTTAAATTAATTTTGCTATGCCCTTTTTTGAGGTTAGTATACTGTGCCTCTGTCTAACAGTGACACAGAAGTGATACCCAGGGTAAACCTACGATCTCTCATCCACTCATCAAGATTCCTCTTGAAGAGAGTCAATGAGAGACTCTGCCTAACCTGGACTGGGATTTTATTCCAGAGTGAAGGGAGCCTCTGGGTTATGAATCTGTCCCTCCAGCATGTCCTATTTATTTCAGTGCTGAGGTTCAAGTCTCTCGAGCGTGTAGCTCGATGGGATTTGGATTTTCTGAGGTGCAGCATGTCTATTAATTCTGGGTTGGACATGGCTTTATACGTCAGGCACAAATCGCCTCTGAAGAGGCGGTATGCCACTGAGTAGAGCTGGAGTATCTTTAACTGAGCAGCATATGGCATCTGTTTGTGCCCTTTGATCCTCTTGGTGAGGTACTTTTGGGGTCTTTCCAGTTGCTGCAGGTGTCTGGTAAGGCACATCCCAAAAGGGGCATTGTACTCAATTATGGGCCTGATGAGGGATGAGTAAAGAGGCACAATGACCTCCCCTGATCTAGATGTGAATCTCTTCATGATTAGGTGGGCTATATAAAATGTTTTTCTAACCACTTTGGCCATGTGGTTGTCAAATGAGAGATTGCTATCAACTTGGGTCCCCAGGTCCCTAATTACCTCTTCTGTACTTAATGGATTACCACCTATGTGGTAATTTGTGGGCACTTTGTTTTTGCCAAAGGGGATGACTATACACTTTTTGGCGTTTAGCTTGAGGCCATGGCTCTGGCACCAGTTGTCTGTTTCTACGAGGCCCTTTTGGAGGATGCTTGTGTCAGCTGGAGAGTCAATTATGGTGCCCAGTTTGCAGTCATCTGCGAACTTGGTCAGCCACGTCCTTCCGTGTTGGCCTATACCTCCGAGAAATATATACCGAACAAGAGAGGTCCCAGGACTGAGCCTTGTGGGACGCCACTTGTAACTGGTTTGGAGTCTGACATGGCTCCAGCAATTCTAACCATGTGGGTTCTGTCCTTGAGCCAGTTTGCAACCCATCTAGTGACATAGGGGTTTATATTTAAGCTGGTGAGCTTATCTATAATGCCCGAGTGGGGTATTGTATTGAAGGCTTTTGTGAGGTCCAGGTAGGCTGTGTGGACCACCTTCCTCTCGTCAATGGCCTTGGTGACTGTTTCAAAGAAATCAACCAGGTTTAAGAGGCAGGATCTGCCCTTAACAAAGCCGAACTGGGTAGGATCCAGTGTCTGTAGGTCCCCAATATCTTTATTTATGAGGTCCATGATGATCCTTTCCATAGCTTTGCAGACCAAGCTAGTCAGGCTTATGGGGCGATAGTTTCCAGGATCCGTTGAGGCACCACCTTTGTGGAGAGGGACCACAGTTGCTGTACGCCACTCTTTGGGTACATATCCTGTAGTAAGGCTGAGATTGAACAGTAGTTTTATGTTTGGGTTTAGCTCTTCTTGGAGTTCATGTAGGACGCAGCCCGGGACACCGCCTGATCCCATTGATGCTGTGTTCTTTGCTTTGGAGAGGGCAGCTCTTACCTGAGCATCTGAGATGTCAGGGGGGCAGCACTCTGCTGGGATAGATATTTGCCCTTTTGGTGGGGAGTGGGGGGAGAAGTTTGCGCTGAACCTGTCAGCTAGGATGTTGGCAATGTCTGTGGGTTCGGTGTATTTTTTGTCATTTTGGACTAATTCTGAGCATATCTGGGAATTACCACCCAGGTTCCTAACATAACTAAAGAAAGCCTTGTGATTATCCTTAGTGTCCTGTGCAATTTTTCTCTGAAGCTGGCCTTAGATGATTTTATGAGTGCCCATAGTTTTTTGCTAATCCTGATCAGAGATGCCTTCCCTTTTTGGAATTTTGCTCTATCATTTAGTAGCTTCCTCCTTTTATTGTATAGTTTTTGTTTATGGCTGGGGTCCACCAGACAGAACGTCTGCCTTTGGAGGATTGGGTCTTGGTTTTATTTGGGATCGCATGATCCATGCATTCCTGAAGGTGTTCATAGAATGCGTTTATAAAGGATTCTGTTGTCTGGGCCGTACTTTCCACAGGCCCAGGGGCTTTGAAGGATTCCACCTCGGTTTTGAGGAGTGTGAAATTTGCTTTAGAAAAATTTTTCACTGTGGTTTTCTGGGCAGGGGGTGGTGTCGGGATGTGAATATCCAGTGAGATTAGTTTATGGTCTGATCTTATCAGTGAGGGATACACTTCTGGTCTGGAGCATAGAGTCCCCATGTTGGTGATGATCAGGTCCAGTATGTTTTCCCCTCTTGTGGGAGTGGTAAGACGTTGTTCCATAGCATTTGAGTTTATAAATTCTAGGAACCTTTGGGCTAGGGTGTTGGAGCTAGAGTAATGCTCCCAGTCTATGTTTGGGTAGTTGAAGTCGCCCAATATAATGGTGTTTGGAGAGACCTTCATATTTTCCAGTGTTCTCAGGAAGGCCGAGTGGGGTTCCTGGGTTAGGGAGGGTGGTCTGTAGCAGGCTATAAATTGGAAGGCAGTTTTACCCACTGTTAGTTGCACATGGATAGTCTCTGCTTCGTGCTGTGCCACCAACCTGGAGGTGTGGGTATCTTTGATAAATATTGATACTCCCCCTCCTTTTGTGGGCCGGTCCAAGTTTTGGGGCCGAAAAGCATGGTATGAGGTATAACCTGGTAGTGCTGGGGTGCTCTTGGGAGCCTTGAACCAGGTTTCTGTTACTGCACAGATATCAATGTTCTCCATGCTAAGGAGAGTTTCGAGTGCGTGCATCTTGAGGTTTAGACTTCTGGCGTTGAGTAGCATTACTCTTAGTTTCTTATCCCTTGTGATACCTATGGAGGTGTGTTTGTCTTTTGAGCCTTGCCTAAAAAAGGCACTATGGGGTAGCAAGAGCCTTTGTCAATATCCAAAGCCCAGGGTGACAGGTGCAAGCCGTCCCTAGCGAAGCATTGTGGCTTGTCGAGCATGTCATCCCAGGCTGACAGGCATTGGATCCCCTTTGAATGACACCAATACTTAAGCCAATTGTTGAAATTGATCATCTTGTCTTCATATTGTGGCATCATTCTTGGTGAGGGTAAGATGCTACTCAAGGTCAGGGTCATACCAGCCTGGGCCACATGCTCAGAGAGCTCCTCTATGTCTCTTTTCATGTAGCCCAGGGAGGTACGTCTCAGGTCATTCACACCAGCATGGACAATGACTCTGAGATCACACTACAGTGGGGAAAAAGGCAAATTTCTTAAGACGGCCAACTCACTCCTTTCTCTGGGTAAGTCATTCACTGCAGTGAACGTTCGCTGTATTAGGGTTGATGACAGTAGGTTTGTGGAAATTAACCTTTAACAAAGTGATACAGACCCATCCTCCAGTGGCTTTATGAACAACAGAAGGCAGTCATGCATGTACAGGAGCACTCTAGTCTTAATGCTAAACAACTTTCAGCCTTTCAAACTGTGATTCTGTCTAATTACATGATCTAAGAAGTGCCAGTTAAAATAGCATGGAGGACAGTTGGCACCATAGGGAATGTGCTTAAATCTGTGTATCCTGTGAGTATTGCAGCAACAAGGCAGGTGTATAAGTCTTTAACGTCAATGATCAGTGAGTCAGGGAAGCTGACATGCTGATGGACATCTCAAAGACAATCACATTTTAAGGGGTCAAAAGTCTTCATGAAATCCACTAGGATAGCTGCTGCTGGAGCAGCAAGTTTGTTATAAACTTGCAAAGGACAGTTTCCAGCTGGCTACAGTTCTACAATATCATGACAAATCTTACTGCAGCAAGGCAAATAATACTTGGGTTACTTGTTTCTGTAGAGTCTTTACCTTCCTTATGTAAAATTACCCCAGCAAGAGTGGCACTGTGCCCAATGTATACACACTCAAAAATGTTTTAAGGGGTCCAGCAAGTAGACTTTCCAACTTTTTATACAATTTGGTGATAAGGTCATCTGTGCTGGGGCTCTTCCACCTGGGGAGGAAAATATCACATCTAAAATTTCTGCTTGGTCACTGCACCAATCAGCTCTTTTTGGCTTCATTTAGAATGGAAGGGAGGTTAAATGCTGCTAGAAAACTCTTGCAGTGGGTTGTTTTACTATATGAATAGAAGGAAAAAAAGAAATTTGCAATGGACTTGTGGATAGCAGTGCAGATTTTAGGTGCATCCTATCATGGAATGGAGTCATAAGAGACCAAATTGCTTTAGCATCAAGTATGATGTGCAGTACCTCTCAGATAAAGTATGAGCCACAGACTACACTCTGCATAAGGGCTAGTCACTTGGCAGTGTAAAAACTGTCTCTAGGTGATATAGTCACTTCAACTAATTTTTCCAAAAATAAGGTGCATGGATATTTGCAGATGCTAAGAGGGTTAAAGACCTGGCCTTCTTCAGCTTAGGCCAAGAATCCATGCTAACGGCCGAGACAGATCTGTACACCCTTAATGGCAAGTCTGTATCTGCCATAAAGCCCAACAGTACTAGGACACTATGCTACTAGTCAACTGGTATCCTGTTGCTCAGAAAGAAAGAGTTACCTGTGATAGCTCTACTATGCAAAAGCTGAATATAAATTCAAGCAATCTGCTAAAAATAAATTAAGGATTGCTACACTAAATGAAAGGATGTGGAAGTGGATGACATGATAATGAGGAGGAAAATGGATACTGTGTGCATCCAGGAAATGAGGTGGAAGGGCAATGTAGCAAAGTCTCTTAGCCTGGGATCCAGAGTTTAATTCCGAGGGGAGGCCACAGCAGAAATGATGCCAAAATGGTGGTTAGAGTGTTGTCAAGACAGTGAGGGATGCAACTGTAGGACTGTTTCAATAAAGTGAAACAGAAAGCATTGGTGTTGATAATGGGTGACAGAATGTTCATACTGAGAGAGACAGAACAAGCTTTGAGGAATGCCTGGGTCCACAAGGCAGGTACAACAGGAATAATGAAAGGAAGGCCATACTGGAGTTCCGTTTAGGAAATGGCTTAATGGTGGTCAACAAATGATTTTGCCAAGAGTGAGACAAGTCACAACAGGCAACTCACACATGGCCTTCTAGTACGAAAAGCACACTGGGAGAATCATAGACTCTAAAGTCATCCCCAGAAAAATGGTCAGCCCCTAGCACAATCACTCATGGCCACAAGAGCTTCAAGCAATTGTCTGAGAAGCCCCTACAGGATTGTAGGATCATAGGAAGTTACTAGGCTATTGGCCCTGAGGCCCTTACAAGCCTAGCCAAGAATTTAGCTCATGTTCCAAGTTAACAAGTCAGCATCCTATGCCACTGTCCAGCAGGGACACAGGTGAAATCCCAGGGATTTATTTTCTGTTCCTCATCCAGTTATCCAAGTTGTGCTTAAAAAGGTTTAATGAGATACTCTGCTTTATGTGGACAGGAAGTCTATTCCACAAAAGGGGGAGTCTCTGACCACAAATCTGTCCCACCAACAAGTCCTATTGATGTTACAGGCCAGGTTGAGGTTGAGCATGCGGGTTACTCAAGTGGAGCTTGACTTGCGGATATGCAGCAGTCCCATCAGGGCGGTGTCTGAGATTGCTTTGTATGCCAGACAGCGGTCACCTCTGAGGAGTCTGTAGGAGACTGAGTAGAGCGACAGGGCTTTTAACCTATCTGTGCAGGGTAGATGTTTGAGACGCTGGATTCTCTGGGTGAGGAACCTCGGTGGTCTCTCCAGCTGGTGCATGTGCTTTGTGAGGTACATTCCGAAAGGGGCACTGTACTCAATAATGGGACTTATAAAGGAAGAATGCAGAGATGTTATGACCACCTTGTCCCTGGCTGAGATACCATTACTAATGAGGTGGGCCATGTAGAAAGCTTTCCGTACAATGGAGGCAATATGGTGGTCAAAAGTCAGTTTGCTATCAACCTGGGTGCACAAGTCCATCACGACTGATTGAATGCTTAGTGCCTTATTATCAATGTGAAAATTTGTGGGGACATCACACTCCCAAAAGGGATGATGATGATGCATTTTTTGACATTCAGTTTGAGGCCATGTTTCTGGCACCAGTTATTTGTTTGGGTGAGACCCTCTTGGAGGATGTCCACATCACTAGGGGAATTAATGAGAGCACCCAGCTTGCAGTCATCTGCAAACTTGGTCAGCCACAGCCCACTAGATTTGGCCTGCACCTCTGAAAAGTATATCCCAAACAATAGAGGCCCAAAGACTGATCCCAGGGGTACACCACTTGTTACGGGTCTACTACTTGAGATGGCCTTCCCTACTTTGACTACGTGGGTTCTATCAGTGAGCCAGTTTGCTATTCATCTGGTAACATATGGATTGATACCTAGTTGAGAGAGTTTATCTATTACACCTGAGTGGGGAACAGTATTGAAGGCCTTGGCCAGGTCAAGGTAGGCGGTGTGCACTGTCTTCCCCTCCTCTATGGCCTTGATGACCATCTCAAAGATGTCGACCAAATTTAATAGGCATGACCTCCCCTTGACAAAACCAAACTGTGTGGAATCAAGTGTTTGGAGGTTGCCAATGTCCTTGTTAATGAGGTCCATAATAATCCGCTCCATGGTCTTGCAGATCAGGCTACTTAGGCTTATGGGTCTATAATTTCCTAGATTGGTGGACGCTCCACCTTTGTGTAAAGGGATGACAGCAGCTGTCCTCCACTCGCCTGGGAAGAAGCCAGTACTCAGGCTTTGGTTGAATAGGGTGCCTAATGGTGCTGCAAGCTCCTGCCTGAGTTCATGTAGGATGCAGCCTAGGATGTTATTGAGTCCCATGGAGGATGTATTTATTTGCCTTTGAGATGACTTGCTCCCTAGAGATATGGGGAGGGGGGCAGCTACTGGGGATGTCCTGTTTTACTGATGTGGGGGATAGAGGAGTAAAGTTTTCACTGAACCTGTCTGCCAGCAGGTTGGCTTTATCTACAGGGTTTGTGTATGTGGTGTCCTTGACCACCAGTTCTGAGCAGATCTGGGTGCTTCCCTTGAGATTGTGGACATATGTGAAGAAAGTCTTATGACTGTCTTTAGTAGATGTGACCAGCTTGGGCTTGAAGTTTGCTTTGGAGGATTTCACTAGTGCTCTTACTTGCTTGTTCAGGTTAAGGAGAGATTGCTTCCAATTAGACACCTGCTCCTTCTTGGTCCTGGATGGCAATATTTTTATTTTTATTATAGAGTTTATTTACTGTAGATTTCCACCAGACAGGTTTACTCTTCCTTAAGGAGGATGATTTTGTCCTGTCTGGTAATACTGATTCCATCCAGCTATATAAATGCTCATATAGTACTTTGGTGTAGATTTGGACATATGTACCAGTTCCTGTGGAGGGGAAGGGGGCTGTGAAGCTGTTTATACCTACCCTCAGGAGGTTGTAATCAGCTTTGGAGAAGTTTTTTTGTTTAACTCTAGCTGGGCAGGGGGGGCTGGGGAGATGGTGACTTCGAATGTGACTGCTTTGTGGTCAGATCTTACCAGGGATGATGACACTGTAGGTATGCTGCAGTGGTTACTCATGTTGTTTAATACAAACTCCAAGATATTTTCACCTCTTGTGGGGGTGTCAACCAACTGGTCCAAGGCATTTGCACTGACGAAATCAAGTAATCTCTGAGCATTTGTATTTTGGCATGAGTATTTCTTCCAATCTATGGTTAGATAGTTAAAGTTGCCCAGGTTCAGTGTAAAGGGTTGAATCTTGATAGATTCGAAGAGGTCCAGATAGGTGGAGCAATCATCTTGAGTTAGAGTTGGAGGCCTGTAGCTACCTATGATTTGAATAGGGGTCTTGTTAACTGTTAACTGCACTTGGAGTATTTCCTGTGCATCATACTGTTTGACCACCGTAGAGGTGTGTATGATCTACCATCATCAAAGACTAGGCTAAAGACCTGAAAGATGATCAGAACAAAAACCCAGGAGATCAAGGAAATATTCATGACTCTAGCACTTTAGGAAGAGGAGAAAATAAGTGGAGAAGAAGATGAACGTCCATGTCTGAAACAGCATTTGTGAATATGCTACAACAGATATGTAGTCAAGTCAGGTGTGGAAAATAAGGTACATAAGGAAAGCTGGTAGCAAAATGCATTAGTCCTGGAAGTTATCAAAATAAAGGAATAGTGCAGAAAGAAGTAGGAGCTAGAAGAGATGGACCGCACTAAGAAGGAATACTTATTAGCTAATAAACAGGCTAAGAAAGCAGTCACAGTGGCAAAGAACAAGACATCAGAGAACCTTTACCACCTTATGGAAAGGGACTCAGTAGATGCCATAAAGAAGCTCTATCAGACTGCAAGGCAGTAACAGAAAGATAAAGATAGTTGGCAAGCTCCTTTCATAAGGAATATCAACGACAGTTTGCTCACCACTCCACAGGGCACCAAAGTTGGATGGATGGAGCACCTCAAGAACCTTCTGAATGAAGATAACCCCACAGAAGCTATACTGTCACATGCTCAGCCTGCAGTCAAAGGAAAGACAACCCACCAAAGAAGAAGTTATGATGTATATTATGGGAAATGAAGTCAGGGAAAGAATCAGACTCACATAATCACAGTAGGCATGATAAAGATGTTCAGCATATTAGGGAGAAATGGCTCCAGATGATAGTTACGATGTTACGGAGAGGAGAACATATCCCAGATGTCTGCGGAATAAGCATTCTACCGCCAGTGTGCAAGAAAAAAGGGAATATCCACAACTACTGGCAGCAGAAAGGTATCAAATTCCTGTCATAATGCATAAAATTGCCAGACAGGGTGAGTGATAAATGAATAACAGTACTAGCAAGCAAGATGGGGAATTAGTAGTTCAGATTTAGATCAGGATACAGTAAAACAACCAGATTTTTGCATTAAGACAGACAGTGGAAAAGAAGGTGGAGATGAGGACATAGTCCAGATCAGTTTGCAGGACAAACAACCCAATATTTGTAGTGAGACAAATACTGAAGAAGAATTTGGAAATGAAGAAAGAGTTTAACTGAGCATTTCTAGACGTGGAAAAAGCATATGATGAGATTCTAAGAAGATTGATTTGGGTAGTTCCATGACGGTTTGAAGTCCGGGAAAGACTGGTAGAATTACTGTAGGATATGTAGAAGGATCCAGTGACACAAATAAGAACAAGGTTCACACTCAAAGAGGTTCCCAGTAGGAGTAGGTATGATTCAGGGTTAAGCTCTTAACCCACTCTTGTTCATACTGTTGAAAGCTATGTCAGCACACAGGTCAATGAAAACTTCAGCAAATTAAAGGCACTGGAATGCTAAACAAATAGTGCATAAAAGGACTGGAATGCTAAACTAAAGATGCATGAAATGAAACAGTACAAACAAGACAGTGGTCATGGCAGCAAATGTGAGAAATTAAAAGAAGCTGAAAACTTAGACAGAAGGGAGAATAGATGTAAACAAGTACCTGGAAGGTGTGAACGAAAAGGGAAATAAGAATAAGCTGGTCAATGTTAGAATCAGAGGTGTTACTCCAATTAGCACAAAGTATTAGGGATACTGTGTGACAGAAAAATGATAAAGAAGTTGAAAAGTATGTTGCAAAAACCAGTGGTGCATCAGTGACTCCATACAGCACAGAATCCTGGGCAGTGAAGGCAATAAAGTGAGGAAGTCTGAGATGAAGTTCAAGTGCCTAAAACAGGTAGGAGGATGGACACTTGGGACGGACAAATAAATGAAATCATTCAGGGCTGCTGCCAGTGTCATTCCAATTGCTGAGATGGAGAAGAACAGACTGCAGTGGTTTATTCACTTCAAGAAAGCAAAAGAAAATTTGGGAATGAAAGGAAGAAAGCAAGAGGCAATGAGGACTTCCAGCCAAGAGGCTGATGAATAGTGTCAGACAAGACATCTGTCAGTTGGGTAAGAATGTCAAAGAAGGTAGCAGAGAGCAAAAAATTCTTTGGAGTCTGCTTTGGGTATAAAATCCCAGTGCAAATATTTCCAAGCAAAAATCCTAACTCTTTTAAACTATGTTGCATACTGGGGAGCCATATATATGTATGTATATGTCCTTCCATTGTTTCCTTGTGACTGCTTATCTAATTTTTCTTCCCAATCTTTTCTAACCTCCTCTGAACTAATTCCTATAGTTATTGTGCAATATTGTGTATGCTCTACTAATTTTCCATTTTTAACAGCACTTCTGTTCTAGATTCAACTAAAAACTCTACTAGAGCAGGTTTTTCACTTAAGATTCCCATATTATTTTCTCTTTGCCTATAGTCTGATATCAAACAGTTAGTAGCCTGCAGACCAAATGTGTTCTTGGCATCTTCCCATTCTTTTAGCTCTCCCTCTCTTGTTATTTGCTCCCAATGCCTTGACTCCTTTGCCAGTTTTCACCAATAAATTCCAGCCCCCTCTTGTGTATTCACTGTACACCTAATTGCTGTCATCCCTAGCTGGAAAATCTCCTTTCTCCATTCTCATGTTGGCTTAGTTCTTAGAATACTTTCTGCTACTTTAGGAATACAATATTCTGTAAGACCATTGTTAGTCTCTTTAAGGATCTATATCCAAAATCCCACTCTCTCCCTATTTCTTTAATTTCCCCATTTCATCATCATCCTTTTCCACTTTGAATTATAGCTTTCTGCATGTGTTATGTAAATAAGCCTTAACTGAGCAGCTGTAAAATATCCCTTCAAATCAGGTAATCTTAAACCATCTTGTTCAGTTGGAAGGATCAACTTATAGGTTCATAGGTAGGCACTAGGCTATTGGCCCTAGGGCCTATATAAGCCTAGCCAAAGGTACACTGGCTTTCGCCACTCAAGAAAATTATTTTCCTGTGCCACTGTCTAGCAGAGCCACAGAAGTTATCCCACTTAACTCCTGCATTCTTCCCTGCTTAAATAAATTCCTTCAACTCTTTATTAATTACGGTCTACAACTTCTCCTCTGATAAAAATATGCCTGACCTGTATATAAAGCTAAAGGGACTAACAATATTTTCACTGCTTGTATCTTGCTATCCATACTGATACAGAAGAGATTCCAGTTTCTTAGTTTCTGTATTATCTTTTATTTAGTCTCTTCCCATATATCCTTAGCTGCCACAACAGAATCATTTTAATCCATACTCCCTAAAATACTTCATTTTATGGTGTCTCCAAGTATGCCAGACAAAATATATTACATTCATAATGTAGCAGAAAGTATTCTAAGCGCTAAGCCAACACAAGAATGGAGAAAGGAGATTTTGCCGATAAGAATTACTGCAATTAGGGGTAAGAGAATAGGAAGAAGGGGGTTGGAATTTATTGCAGGAAGCTGGCAAAAAGAACAGAGGTATCGGAAGCAAATATCTAGAGAGGGAAAGGTAACAAAATTGGAAGACACCGAGCAGACATTTGGACTGCAGACTAGAGATTGCTTACTCTATTGGGGACTGATATCTGAGTATAGGCAAAGAGAAAAGGACAGTGGAACCCTAAGTGAAAGACCCGCTCTGGTATATTTTTTTAATTTAGAACAGAAGCTGCTGTTAAAAAAAGGATAATTAGTAGAGCATATAAAATACTGCACAATAACTAGTGGAATCAATCAGAGGAGGTTAGAAAAGATTGGGAAGAGAGATTGGATAAGTAATTTACAAGGAAGCAATGGTAGGATATAGTATTGGCTCCCAAATATCCAACAAAGTCTAGAAGATTTTCAGATTTTTGCTTGGAAGTGTTTACAGAGGTATTTTATACCTCAAGCAGACTCCAAAGAATTTTTCCTCAGGTTAGAAATGTTGAAGGAGTAATGGGGAATAAACAGGTAACTAGGAACATGTGTTTTAGGAATTTAAAGAGTTGGCAGACTAAAAAATCCCTACAAAGCACTCAGTCAGAAATATTGGGTGACCAAATGGTTGTAACTAAGGAAATTATTTTTTTTTGAGCTGGGATACAGGATCAGAATTGCCTAGACATAGTAAGGCCTTGTTAAGTTCAGTTCTGATTGCTACCACAAAAGCAATCCCTAGAAAATGGAAATCAAAGTATAAACCAACTGTATACTGAAATACTGAATTTTGTAACAGAGATAAAAGAACTAGAAGTGGGACCTTTAGAAAAGGGTACGAGCAAGTTACATAGAAAAAATGGAAATTGTGTAAAGAATACATGCATAATGCTTTGGAGGAGGAGTGAGGTTTAAGGGGAGGCAGGAATTGATCAATTTATGTAATCTTAAATACATGATGTATAATGTTTGCAACTGTGAATATGTTAATATGGTCTGTTGTGTTTTATATAAATGTATGGTTGCCTATGTCATAAGTGATTATTCAATAAAGGTGTTAAAAAGAAACTATCAAACCAAAGAGCTAATTCCCGAGTTTGAAGATGCTATGTAAGCAGGTGCATTTTGTGAGGTAACTTGTGATAACTGCCCCTCACCAACTGGAAGACAAGGGAGAGTTACTGCTGTTTGGTCCAAAACGGAGTCACCAACACAATTTTTAGCTTGTCTTTTATAAACCTGTGAAAGACCTCTGGCAATAAGAAGGGAAGAAAAAGCATAAAGGAACCTTCCCTTCCAAAGAAAAGGACACAGCTTCCATCTTCCATACTTGAGGGCATGGATATCTGGAACAGAACAGATTCAACTGTATGTTGCGAATGGTGGCAAAGAGGTCCATCTGTTGAATACCCCACCAATACACAATGTCAAAGAAGACCTCCCTGTTTAGCATCCTTTTGTGATGAGCTACCCTGTATATGCTCAGTTTGTCTGCCACCATGTTCTGAGGCAATGTAAACTACCTGAAGAACAAGCCTGTGCTGAATGCCGATCTTCAATACCATCAAGTCTAGCTTGCAAAGGCAGCAAAACTTGGTATCCCTTGCATGCTTATATATATCACATGACCTTGGTGTTGTCTGTGAATACTCTGAAGGACACTGGTGTCTAAAGATGATTTAGGGACTGAAGAGAAAATCAGAGACTTCATTTTCTTCACACTTCTATAGTCTTACCTCTCCTTGGAACAACCCCTCTGGATCTTGATGTTTTGGAACAGGTTCTCCATTCCAGGTTGGAATCATCCATGTAAAGCTCCTGGACTGGGGGAGAAACCAGGAAATGTTCTCCCAGATTGAAGGAAATTTAGTTTAATTATCAGTGTATCTCCTTACTGATGCATGGCAGGGAAGGAATTTGGAATTTTAAGGGCTGCAGTCAAAATGACTTGATACCACTGTAGCTTCATCATTTGAAGCAGGGTATAAGGAAGCATAGGAATGGTTGATGTCATGAACCCTAGGGGTCTCAAGAACTCTCTTGCCAATGTTACCTGTAAAGGGAGAGGGCTCTGAAAGAATTCCATCTAAAACAGAACCTTGTCCAAAGGAAGGAGAACTGTCATTGTTAGGGTGTTGATCAAGCTCCCTATGAGTATAAGGTTCTGGGAAGGAGTAAAAACTGATTTTTTTTTAGTTTCAAAATGAATCCCAGAGCTGTGAAGAGGGCTCACCGTAAAAACAGAGATACTTCATAACAGAGTTTTGTGAATGAGCCTGGAGAAGAAAATCATCCAAATAATGAAATATTTGAATTTCCTGAAAACTGCAGAGAGCTAGGGCTATTACTAGGTATTCTGCTAACACACTCAGGGCCACAGAAAGACAGGCGGGTAAAGCAGAGAACTGAAAATGTGATAAAGAAACAGAATCTCAAGTTCTTACTGAAAAGAAGATGGACAGGAGGTGAAGGTAAGTAGCCCTCAAATCCAGGATCACTAGAAAGTAGTAACAAAAAATATCACTAGAAAGTACTGAAGAAGGATAATAAGGAATAAGGACTGAAGAGTTAGAATTTTGAAACCTGGGACATTCAGAAAAATGTTGAAAAAGGAAAGATCCAGAATTGGTCTCCAGGAGCCCTCCTTTCTGGGAGCTAGGAGCATCCTGGAGTAAAACAAAACCCTGCCAAACTGACTGGAGGAAACTGGCTGAACAGTCCCCTTTACAGGGAGAGTCATATAAAACAGGAATAACTAGATGCGACCCATTTTGAAGGTTTTGAGGGATTTCAGAGAAAGGGGGGGACAAGATATCCAAGACATTCTGCACTCCAGAGCCTGGCTGCAGTGACTGCATTCTAAGTTGGAAAAGACAGACAGAGAGTCTCTGAGATAGTGTGACCCAGCCTAGAGAAGGAGGGCTTAGACCCTGTGTTATCCTTGTCCTGATTTGTCTGGAAATCTCCTCCTGTTACTCTTTTTTCATTTTTGGAGATACTTTTGGTCTCACCTGACAAAAGGGACCACTTTAACAGCATTATTCCTCTGAAACTTGGGTACCGGGGAAGGAAAATTTGCATCAAGTCCTGCATAACTTTCCCCCTTTTCCTGTAAGGCCTTAAAAAGATCTACATTTGCAAATCCAAACAAATACCGTTTGTCCTGAGGAGAATCTAAATGTTTGGCTTTGACAGCCTCCAGTAAGGACTGCAGTATTTTTCTAGTTATACATTTATTTACTTATATTTGTTTACTGGGATAATGCATAGATCTCAACTGACCATTTGTAGACACAGCTACGGTGAATACGATCACATAAGCAATGAACAAAACATATCTACAAATACAAGGATACACTACAAAATATACATATTTACACACACACAAATATGCTACAGTATTTAGTTCAAGAAGCAATTTTTGTCCTAAGAACACCTGCGAATGACAGATTCTGACACAGCTACTTGAGAAGATTTATCAGCAGTTTCATGACTGCACTTCATGGAGTGCCTCAGAGCAGAAATAAGCAAGGACAGAGCATGAGACTTCTTAGCTGACTTTGGAATGGTGTTGATTACTTCCGCCAAGTTAGAAAGGATAGAAAAAAAATGTACCTTGTTATAAGAGTCTGATAGTTAACAGCCCTAAAGGCCAAGATAACAGAGACATAAACCTTTTTGCCATACCTGTCCATGGTCCTTGCTATCTTTCTTTATATTTAGGTAACATATTACAAGAGAGGAAATACTTAGTGTTTTTTTCCATAGAAAGGGAAATCAGAGCAGTATTATAGAAGGGATTTTATAAAGACACCTTTGATTCCCAGGTACCCTATAAAACCTGTCTGACTTCTGAGGAGTAAGAGTTTGGGATTCTGGATTTACAGAAGCAATAGTGAAGGTATCAAAAAGGGTCACCAAGATAGGGGGAATGGTTGAGGGCTTAGTTGCATCCATGTCCAAGAGGGCACAGGACCTCTGCTGAGCATCAGAGATCTTGGTGCCCTCCCATTTAAAATGCTGCATAATTTTAACTACTGTACCTCTGAAAGAGTTCTTCCAAAGGTGAGTCGGGGGGGGGGGGCTATTACCTTTATCAGAAGCCAAATGCCAAGAAGAAATGAATTTGTGAACAGTATGCAAGAGAATCCTCTTCAGAATCCCAATTTTTCTCTTCTGAGGAAAAATCCCTCTGTCTCCTAAGAGAGGTAGAATAAGGAGACAAAGCAGCAAATGCAGCTTGAAAACACCAAGGGGCTTCAAAGACATAAGGGCTTTTAACAGTCCCCATGTAAATTCTTGCTATTCTTTTTGCAGATTCATAGGTAGGTACGAGGCTACTGGCACTAGGGCCTATATAAGCCTAGCCGAAAAGGTACGCTGGCTTTCGCCATCCAAGAAAATTATTTTCCTGTGGCCCTGTCAAGCAGAGCCACAGAGGTGATCCCCAGGGTGAATTTCCTATTTCCCATCTAATCATCAAGATTTTTCTTGAAGAGTGCTAATGAGGAGCTTTGTTTGATATAGATAGGTAGCTTGTTTCAGAGTATGGGAAGTCTTTGGGACAGGAATCTATCCCTCCAGCATGTTCTGTTTATTGTGGTGACAAGGTTTAGGTCCCTAGAAGATGTAGCTCGGAGAGATAGGGATTTCTTTAAGTGGAGCATGTCCAACAGCTCTGGGTTTGACATAGCTTTGTATGTTAGGCAGAGAGCGCCTCTGAGTAGGCAATATGCAACGGAGTAAAGCTGGAGTTTTTTGAGACGGTCTGCATAGGGCATCTGTTTGAGGTTGGTAATCCTCTTTGTGAGGTATTTCTGCGGCCTTTCCAGTTGTTGTAGATGTCTTGTGAGGTACATACCAGAAGGGGCATTGTACTCTATTAATGGGTCTAATGAGTGATGAGTAGAGGGGAACAATGAACTAATTTTTCCTGGATGAGAAACCTTTTGTGATGAGGTGTGCCACATAGAAGGATTTCCTGACTACTGTGGCAATGTGATTATCAAAGGAGAGATTACTGTCCACCTGTGTCCCAAGGTCTCATCACACTTTAGGTGTTAAGTAGACCACCACCTATGTGGTAGCTCATGAGTACAGAGTTTTTACCAAAGGGGATGACAATGCACTTTTTGGCACAGAGCTTGAGACCATGGCTTTGTCACCAGGCATCTGTCTCCATGAGACCCTTTTGTAGGATGTCCACATCGTTAGGAGTTTCGATTATGGCTCCTAATTTGCAGTCATCTGCAAACTTCGTTAGCCAAAGACCTTTTGTGTTAGCCTGTACTTCAGAAAAGTAGACACCAAATAGGAGTGGACCCAGAACTGAACCCTGTGGTACTCCACTTGTCACTGGTCTGAAGTCGGATTTGGAGTCTGCTACTTTCACATTGTGGTTTCTGTCAGTGAGCCAGCTGACAACCCACCTTGTGACATAGGGATTTATACCTAGTTTAGTAAGTTTATCTATAATTCCAGAGTAGGGGATGGTGTCAAAAGCCCTGGCGAGATCTAGATAGGCTGTTGGAACCACCTTAACCTCGTCTACGGCTTTGGTGACTGCTTCAAAGAAGTCTATCAGGTTTAGGAGACATGATCTGCCTTTTACAAACCTGAACTGGGTGGGGTCCAGAGTTTGGAAATTACCAATGTCTTTGTTTATAAGTTCCATGATGACGCATTCCATGGCCTTGCAGACCAGGCTCGTTAGGCTAATGTGGCTATAGTTCCCGTGGTCCACGGTGGCTCTCCCTTTGTGGAGTGGAATAACCATCACTGTGCACCATTCAGTGGGCACAAAGCCTGAGGTGAGGCTATGATTGAACATGGTGCTTAAGTGGGGTGCCAGTTCATTCTGCAGTTCATGTAGAATGCAGCCTGGGATGCTGGCAGCCATAGATGTTGCGTTTTTGGCTTTGGAGAGTATGTTTTTTACCTGTGCAGCTGTGACTACAGGAACTTTGCATTCTTCCGGTATAGAGATGGGCCCTTGGGGGGGGGGGGGTAAAGTTAGCACTGAACTTATCTGCCAGGATGTTGGCAATATCAGTTGGTTCTGTATATTTAGTGTCATTGTGCTGTAACTCAGAGCAGATCTGAGTGTTGCCATTGAGGTTCTTGACATAGCTATAGAATGCTTTGTGGCTGTCTTTAGAATCAGTGGTGATTTTGTTTTCGTAACTAGCTTTGGAGGATTTTATGAGGGATCTCACCTTCTTACTGAGGCTGACCAGGGAGTGCCTCCAATCATGGGATTTTACTCTTTTTTGCAACAGTTTCTTTCTTCTGTTGTACAGTTTGTTTATGGCAGGGGACCACCAGATTGGCTTCCTTTTTTTGGAGGATAGCATCTTGGTTCTGTTAGGGATAGCACGATCCATGCACTCGTGTAGGTGCTTATAAAGTGCATTTGTGTAAGATTCAGCAGTTGTACCTCTATTTTCCGTTTGCATGGGTGTCGTGAAGTTTGCCACTTCTGTCTGGGGTGGGGGCGGGATGTGGATGTCTAGGGTGATTAGCTTGTGGTCAGATCTGACCAACGAGAAATTGACCTCTGGTGTGGAACACCAGTCACCCATGTTGGTAATGACCAGGTCTAGGATATTGTTGTCCCTTGTGGTGGTGTGGATAAGTTGATCCAAGGCGTTGGAATTTATAAATTCCAGAAAACGTTGAGCAAATGAGTTGGTACACGAGTAGTTTTCCCAGATAATGGTGGGGTAGTTAAAAATCGCCCATTATTAGGGTGTTGGGTTGTACCCTAATATTTTCCAGTGCATCAAGAAATGAGGAGTGGGAATCCTGGGGCATGGTGGGGATCTGTAGCAAGTTACAATTTGGATTGCGGTCTTGTCCAGAGTTAGCTGCACTTGGACAATTTCGGATGCATTATGCTGAGCAACTAGCCTGAAGGTATGGATATCCTTAATGACTATGGACATGCCTCCGTCTTTAGTGCTTCGGTCCAGGTTAGGTGGCCGAAAGGTGTGGTATGAATTATAGCCTGGGGTGCTCTCTGGAGCCTTGAACCAGGTCTCTGTCACTGCACAGATGTTGATATTCTCCATTTTATGGAGTGCCTCGAGTAAATGCATTTTGAGGTTTAGACTTCTAGCATTGAGTAGCATTACCCTCAGATTTTGCTAGCTTGTACCTGTTAAGGTGGTGAATTTGTCATTTGAACCTTGCCTAAAAAAGGCACTATAGGGGTGGCAAGAGCCTTAGTCAGTATCCGGAATCCCAAGGGCGACAGGTGCAGGCCATCTCTGGCAAAGCATCGTGGTCTGTCGATCATGTCATCCCAGACAGACAAATACTGGATCCCCTTAGAATGACACCAGAAGCTTAGCCAATTGTTGAAGTCAATCATTTTGTCCTTGTACTATGGTATAATTCTGGGTGATGGCAGGATGCTACTCAGGGCTAGGGTCATACCTGCCTGGGCTACAAGATTGGAGAGCTCCTCCACGTCTCTTTTCATATAGTCCAGGGAGGTACGTCCCAGGTCATTCACACCAACATGGACAATGAGTCATATTTGTACTTGTTGTAGAGTGACCTGAGTGTGTGCTTTATGTGGCAGATCCTGGCTCCCAACAGGCAGCTGACAGTAACTTTCTCCTTGTTTAGCCTGCTGAGTGGAACATCAGTGTGCCTGACTATAGAGTCACCTATGACTAGATTGGTGGGTACGTTGTTATGCCTTATGGGCTGTGGTTGAGTGGCACACTGAGTTTGTGGGTTATGTGCCATTTGGGTTGTGTTGGGGGGGGGGTGGAGGTTGCTTGCGTTTCTGCTTTGGAGGACTCTGTTGCTTGAACAGATTTTTATTGAGAGCCTCTGCGAATGTAGGTGTGTGCTTCGTTTTTCTATGTGTGTGTTTTAGTGGTGTAGGTTTTGAGGGACTATGTGATGAGTGTGGTGTGGTGTGGTGCAAGTGTTTACCTTCTCCTCTTGACTGTCTAGTCCAGTCTTGGTTGAAGAGAGCTTTGCTTCCAGTTTGGTTATATAAGTGCATCTCTCACAGGTTGTAGTATTGGGTGGTAGGAGGAAAGGGTTGCCTGTGTACATGAGGCAATTGCTGCATTGCCCCAAGATGCCCAGATTCATCAGGTAAACAGCAGAAAACGCTGGGAGCTGACCCTTAGATATGCCTGGATAGGTGCTTATTTATTAAGTACTAAAAACTGTCTTCCTCTAGATAAGTGAGGAAAGTTGAGTGCTGTAGTAATTTGTAACTTATTTAGTGCTTACAACGATTTCTGAACAAGTGCTGAGCTCAAAGAAACAGATTTTAGTGCTAAAACTAAAATACTGGCTAGTTCTAAGGGAAAATTTGAAGAGCAGACTTTGTGGCTCTGGGAATAGTTTAACCCTAGCTAAGTGGAGATGCTCCATTTCTTCTGAAGATTTTTTTACAACCTGTGGGGCTGGAACTACAATTTTTTTTTTTTTGCTTTTTCTTTGATGCGATGTCTGCCTGAACAAAACAGGGTGGGTTAGAGCCTTGATGGACTTCTATGAGAAAACCAGGTACTTTAATCTATCTATCTATCTACAATTTGAGGAATACCCTCCAGTCCCTCAGGAATAACCATTCAAGGATCCCCCTCTCCTTTCCCATCTGAAGTAGACATTGGATCAGCCACGCAGGATGTGTGAATGGGCTTCTCCATATCAGCCTCTTGTCAGGGTCACAACAGCAGGAGCATATGCAGACACTGGATGGTCTGAGGGCTCTTCAACTGACACAATGGAGACATCTGGGTTGAGCTGAACAGCTTAAGCATTGTGCTTAGCCTACTTATGCTTCTTCTTTGGTAATAGTTGGACATCAGAGCAGGAAGGCTCAGATAGCACAGTGCCTTGTGCAAGGTCTTTAAGCCTTTGATTTTCAAAGTAAACCTTCAAGCAAGAACGACGTCTGTGAGCAGTCTTAGGGACAAAGGACTAACAAATAACACACTATCTGTAATTATGTACAGCTCCAAGGCAAAAGAAACACTTTCCATAATGATTTTTGTGTGGAATTTGCTTCCCACAGTCATATTTCCCTCTCTTGGCTGACGTACAAAAATTAAGTGAAGCAATACGAAAAGGAAGGGTACCTGATGGGATACTTATCTGCCCAACTGCTATGCAGCTGTACTACTCATCTCTCTCACAGACTGAAAATGTAGTGAAACTTCTGCTTTTGGGCAGGCGGCAAGGAAGTTCTGAGGTAATTCTTGCTCATATATTACTTATGTACCTCTGCCTTTGGGATTAGGTTAGATATCAAATGTATGGTGCAAGAAAGATGCCCAGGCTTTGGTATGCTTGTTGAACGTACAGCTATCCCTGGCAGGATATTCTCTTTGTCAATAATACTGCAGTGAGGTACTAACAAAACTCTTAGTGTATTTTCCAGACATATCAGTACTGACTGATCCATGCATCTTAGCATTAGAAAAATCAGCAGGCCGATTCTTTTCTGCACAAATTTAAGTGCTGCTTAAGCATTCAGGCAGGTTGCCTTTCTGACTGTACTTCACAGCAACTGATTCTGCTAAGCACCAGTTGCATGTGCTGTTCACAGATTATTGCAGTGTCTTTTTCTTCATGAGTATGAGTATACATTGGCTCTGCATTCCTTTAGCATAGACACAACTGCTACTCTGCTTTTGTTACAGTTATTTATTTCATTTATTTATTACAGTTTGATGACTGGGATAGTTCACTGGGCCTGGAAGAGCCCGTTTTCAGTGGAGGCCCTGGGAGAAAAGCTCTAGAGGATAAAGACAATTTTACAATAGTTATACAAAAGTAAACAAAGTATGTGAAAAATACATAGATAATATACAATTTGTTAAAAAAAAGACATAACATTTCTAATCCTAGGTAATGATTTACAAAAGTGAAATTCATGTAGTCTAAACATATTACAAGTACAGGCATTTCAGATGAAAAAAAACATGCAAGTAAAACATTTATGTACAGATAAAAAAAACAAGCTTTTTTTTGAAGTTAGAAATATGAGGAGAGGACAGAGAGAAGAAAGTGAGGTGGGAGAGGTAAAAGGTGGTATACAGTGGTGAAAGGGAGTGGTTCGATGAAAGTTTATGAGGTACAGGGTAGGAGAGGAAGTAGAGGTAAAAGGTAAGAGAGCACAGTGATAGAAGGTGGAGGTATATAGTGCATGGTAGAGAGTGTTAAAGAGTTTATGTGGTAGGGGTACAGGAGCATTCCCACTTTGAAAGGAGGTGAGATTGTAGAAGAGTTTTGAAGTTTGAGTGGCTCTGAGTATTTCGAAGGGTGGTAGGGAGAGAATTTGAGTTTAGCTAGGGAGCAGGTAATAGTAGGCGGCCAGGGGATTCACAAGGCTTATATATGTTTAGAAGATCGTGATTTTCTGATCTTAGAGAGTGGTTGGGAATGTAGAGGGTTTAAAAGGTGGACAGAGAAGGACAATTAGAAAGTTTGAATATGAGCTTGTGATCAGTAGTAAGTCTAAGGAGTTGAGGCAGTTAGGAAGTTCAAGCCATTTCAGGGAGTGGAGAGAGACAGTGATGCAATGAGTTACTGGAGTTGGTGGCAAATTTGGAGATTTTATTGCAACAGGCTTCCAACTTGGCCTGTAAGCCTAGCTGAAGATTAGTGAATGGGGGGCACTGTACATAAGAGAGGGAAGAAGGTAAGTAGAGGTACGGGTGCGCCTGGCGGAGGGGGTAAGGTAATGACTGTGTCTATACAGGACCAAGTTTTTTTTTTATAGTAGTTTGGATATGGATGTCAAATTTTAGATTTTCATCAGTTATGACATCGAGCAGTTTGGTATGTGATACTACTTCTATGGAGCTGTTATTCTGAGCGGTCACTGTAAAAGAGTTTTTGTCTACATTGGTGTATCATTAACTTTGTTTTATTGGCATTTAAGGCGAGGTGATTACTATGCATCCATGATTTGGTATTAGAGAAGATTGAGTTTTGAGAAGTAGGTCGGAGGGGCTGTCTGCTGTACAAATAATGGTCGAATCGTCAGCATATTGAATTAGTTTGGCATCAGAGAGAGACTGGTGGAAATTATTAATGAAGATGTTAAAGAGGAGGGGGCCTAGGATGGAACCCTGGGGAACTCCAGTAGTGGTGTGTAGAAAGGAAGAGAGTGAGTTTTTCCATTTGACAGCTTGTTGTCTTTCAGAGAGGTAGCTGGTGAACCAGGTGATGGTAGGGGGGAGAGGTTGAGAGAGGAGAGTTGGGATAACAGTAAGGGGTGAGAAATGGTATCAAAGGTTTTGGAGAGGTCAAGGAACAGAGTAGAAACTATTTTTCCAGAGTCACAAGCAAGCTTTATGGAGTCTAGAAAGGAGAGGATGGCAGTGATGGTACTATGCCCGGGACAGAAACCATATTGGGTAGGGGTTAGTAGGTTGTTTTGGGTCATATAGGACATCATTTGGGATTGAATACATTTCTCCATGATTTTCGATAGCGGGGATAGGTTGGCTATGGGCTGAAAATTAGAATTGTCAGTGTTTTTGCCACCTTTATGTTGTGGAATGATAAAGGTGCGTCTCCATAGTGAGGGGATCTATGATGCTAGTATGGATTGGTTTATTAAGACAGAGATGGGCTGGGCAATGCCGTCTGCAGACAATCTGAGGAAAGTTATCGGTAGGTTAACTGGGCAGGGGAGCATGGTTTGAATTGAAGGAGGAGCTTCTTTACTTTGATTAGAGACAGGAGAGAAGCTAAATGTAGGAGTAATGGTAGTCAGATTGTGTGGAGATGTAGAGGGGTTGGTTGGGGAGGAGGTTGAGAGTGGTGACAAGCTGGTGGTGAGTTTAGTTATGGATTCTATGAAAAAGGTATTGAAGTTAGATACATTTTCTAGATCAATAAGGTTTAGGTAGTTTGTACAAGTTAACAAATTATTCTGCTTCTGTACATCAAGAATTATTTTACACATATCAAATGCTTAATAAGCATTGTAACTCAGAAGGCTTGGTTGCTTTAATAGAGTTACAAGAGTACTGTTTGAACAGTAATTCAGAGTTCTCACATTTGTACTCAGTCCAGCCAAACCTGACCCAAAAACTTCGGTTTACAAGCTGAACATGACAATAACATGTACGGTAATTGTACACTATCAAGATTCAGTGCTTTAATTGTAGATTCAGATAGCATGTAGCATTCAGTCCCTATTCCATCTTAAATACAGCAGGCACGCCTTTACTTGTCTTGCAAGCATTGCTAATTGAATGCACATCATTACAGCTGTAACTGACAGCTTTTCCATTGTGTACGTCAAGCACAGTGTTCATGGTATAAAATTCAACTGTGACAAAAATTTCTGTTTTGTTCTGCTCTTTTGCCTCTACTACACTCATTTCTTGCTAAAATCACTTTACTGCTTTAAAAACTCATGCCAAACTTTTACAGCACCTACAATGTTTGTAGACTCTAGTGAATGCTTTGAAA
The DNA here is from genome assembly GCF_019279795.1 of Protopterus annectens. Taxonomy (NCBI): domain Eukaryota; kingdom Metazoa; phylum Chordata; order Ceratodontiformes; family Protopteridae; genus Protopterus; species Protopterus annectens. The sequence goes on along the minus strand of NC_056732.1, from coordinate 476,335,242 downwards.
TAGGCCCTCCCCAACCTGTAGGCAAACTGCTTGCTCTGGATGTGGATTCAGTCTGCTTATTTCCATTCAACATTTTGGATACCATGCAGCCAGTATTATTTTGTCATTAATTTTTCATATTCTAAACTTCATTTTGCTGTCTTTTTCACAAAAAACTTTATTTCTGCACACTTTAAAATCTTATGCTTTTATGCTTAAAGTTTGAAAGCTCATTCACTTCACACACACCAACTGTTTTTTCCAGTGTCAGATCTACTTCCTTTAAAAATATCCCTTTACCTTCATCAATTGGTTTCTCAAACAAGTCTATTCATTTCTGGAAAGTCACAGGGGGTGCCAAAATCAATCGTGTTCTCTATGCTTTAGTTCACTTACATAAGCACGACATAAGCATCAAATGACTCGTAAACTGCTTCATTTATGAAGAAAAATAAATGCTTTACATAGATGGCAAATTAGTTTTAACCCACAATATGGCTGAATGTCATTTTAAAGACAAAAAAGTTTAATTTTCCTCCTCATTAAGGTTAATGGTATTGAATACCTTGATTGTTCCTCATCAGTGATAAGAAGGAACTGCACATACACTATATTTTCTCTTTCTGCAACTCCACTCACAGTTACAGTTACAGCTCAGAACACTGAAACCTAAAGATTGCAGTTTTGTGAGAAGTTTTTTTGAAGTTTTCAATCCAATGATATTTTGTAAGGAACTGATCTCAAGCCAAAACCTAAATAAATGCTACTGAAAATGTCACTAGTTCAGGAGAGTGTGAAAAACTAAATAAAATACTGTACTACGTAGAAATAAAATTATTAAATTAAGAATACTATGAAAACATAAAAAGCAAGACTTTATAAGCCATCTCTGCTGGTATACAGGATAAAGCCTTTACTATGGCCCAGGGACCCGATCTCAGTTACTGACTTGGGTGCCTGTTGGTGCTGCATGGGGAGAGCTGGTGTGCATGCATTTGGGGATAACAGGAGGTCTTGGACTATACAATGCCATGATCTCTTAGAGCAAGGGTGTTGTCACAAGAAAATCCCAAGGCAGGCAATGGCCAACAAGCCACAAATGTAGCAACCCTCATACAGGATGCACAAAAGCATACACATGTAAAGACAGGGCACTGTGGTTCCAGTGGTAATGCAAGTTACCTATGCCCCATACAGGGGAGAGTTATGGTCCATACTAAATGTGCCCTCATTGCCAGGATACTGACAAGGGCAAAGACCACTTGTCAGGATGCCTATATAACAGCCTCGTCCCCAGCCAGCTCTCTCCATCACTAGGGAATACTTAGGATAACGGAACAAATGGGCTTGGCAAAGAAGAGAGGCCTGGTGATCAGCAAGAACAGCAGAGAAAAACACACACACACACACACACACACACACACACACACACACACACACACACACACACACACACATATATATATATATATATAAAAAACTGGGTCTACTTCACTTCACCGAAAACACATTTGGTAGTGTTGTAAGTGTGAACTTTCGGCGATTTGGTCTCAGTTTAATGAAATTCTACCATATGAGTTTTCGGTGAAGTGAATTAGACCCATATAAATATATACATACACACACACACACACACACATATATATATATATATATATATATATATAAAACTTTTATAGTCTGGTGTCTGGTTCTAGAACACACAGGGGTAAATTAATGAATACAACCCAAATGATCCAAGATCAAGCAACAGCTTGGGAACATGGAGGAACCAAGGGGAAGGGTGGCAGTCAGCAAATGTGGTTGCCTCTCTGACCCCCTGAAAAGGGAGGTGATGCAGCCAGGTGGCATATGAACTGGGAAATGTGCTTTGCTCTGCCAAACTGCATTTTCATGGTAGCCTTCCTGAGGCATTTGCAGTAATGTGCATGTTCATGGGGAAGGCATGGCAGGTTCAGAGCATGCTAGCAAACAGGGATGAGGAGAGACCCACACAAGGAAAAACATTGATGGCTGCCTTTATAATTACCTCCTGTGACAGCCACCCTGCTGGAGAACAAAATGGGCTGATCATCTGAGAAAGGGTTGGTGGCTGACAGGCAGCAAGAGAAAAACAGCATGCAAGAAAAACTTTGCATATATATTTTGTAACTGAGAAAATGAGAAAATACAGTGCTGGCTTTCTGTTGCCATGACCATGATAAAACAGAAGCCCCTCTATAGAGCCTGTGGAAAAAAAAGCTTTAACATCTCAGATAAAATGAAGAGAAGAACAAAATGCTTCTGGTGTTAAATTTAATTCTGACACCATGTGTCACTTTTACTTCAAAAAGCATACAGTATATGTGCACATAAAAGTATACACACTATCAAAGATTACAGAGTAAAAGGGTGAGACACTGATGTTAACAGCCTGATGATTTGCTTCAGACTGACTGAGCTGGTCAGGGTCACAAAGGATGCTTTCCCATTATTGCTCATTCGGAATGGCTAACCTTCACTCTGTGCATAGTCTGTGGTCTTTATCTACAGGTTATTGGGCACCAGACTAGATATCTAAAGCAGCTGTCTACATAACTCTTTCCCTTGATATGCATCATCTACAGTATATGTATTACTGACCACAACTTTGTTTGTTGTTGGGTGCACTCTGCTGACATAACTCTCAAGTTCAACTGGAAAGACTGGGTTTGAACTCAGTAACTTTCATCCTTGAGATGGAAACATCGAACATGTTTTAGGGAGGGGGAAAACCCTATAAAAATTCATGCAGAACATGCAAAAAAACACAGAAAGTGACAGGAATTCAAAATTAAACAACAGATATTTTTGTCTGTGAGAAGACCTTACAAATTATGCCACCATGTGCTCTACAACACTCATGCTGAGTAAAAGTTCAACTACACCTATAAAGGTAACACACTCCAAAGTGATGAACAGCACCAGCCAGTGGTGTTACTAATGAAGAAGGGGCTTGCACAAGGCAAAGAGAAAGTAGTCTAGTATGGTGGAAACAGCCAAAACCTTGCTAGATATAACAAGGTCTGTGGCAGCCTTTTAAATCTCACTAGGTGAAAGAAGTAGAGATCCTGTGCCTCAAAGCCTGTGGTAGAGGACTCAAGATCCCATTCCATCCAAGATGACGAACCGTATGTGTACTCAAGCAAGAAAGACAAGATGCTAAGCCTATTGGCCTCTACCAAGAAAAGTCACCACAGAGGGATCTCTTCTTCCTTTTCCACCATCAGCAGACAGGGGGTTGGGAGCGTGGGCGTGGCCTGGTGGTGTTTGCCTTACAAACACACACACACAAGTTTGAATCTCACAGGGGATAACTGGCTAGGCTTAAAATGGCTCACAAGGGCAGTTAGCCTAGTACTAGCCTATGAACCTATGAACCTATAATATGCATGAACTCAATCCATCAATGAACAAAAGACAGACTGAAGGCCACAAAGGTGTGGATGTCAAATAAACGACAGCCTTGTCTGGCAGAGGCAGTTTTGGCCACTGTGCAGTCTCCAGGTACCTTAACGTTTCCCTCCTCCCTGTCTCCTGGTTAAGACTGCAGCTAAAACCTTTCTAATGATCTCTGTATGGCCTCCCCTCATCAAGAGCTCTCTCGTCAGCATTCAGAACAACCTTCAGCTTCTCTCTCTAACTGAAATGAGTGGCTGGGCTGAAGTTCCGGCACTTCTAGAAATGTTGCATGCCATGCTTCTTTTTTGGATAGTACAGAGAGCTTCTATGCAGGTTCTGGGTGGTGGTATTTGACAAATGCCCCGCAAAGCACTGCAAAATCTTTTGAAAATCGTGTACTGAACATGCCTTGTTGCCATAGTCAAATGAAGCAGTGGGATGTTCTGATTGGGAAGTTGAGTTCCACTGGGCTTTACCTCAATAAGATCAAGTAAACACTTCAGAAACTATGTTTATTAATCACTTGTAGAGTGTTGCAAGTTTATGACCTCTCCAGCAAAATGTGAGGCAAGACAAACTAGTCGGTTTTATTCAGCCAATGCAACAAAACAATTTTTTTGGGAAAACGGTGCTTAATTACTTATTTAATTTGATAAGTGAGTAAGTGAACAAGTCCGAGAACAACTTTCAGCTATGACCTGGGCCAGACGTACAACAGCAACATTTACAATACAAATTACTGGAAATTATATATCATGAACAAACATAGGCATCTGTTATATATTATCTTGAGCTGGGATACTATGGGAGAAAACAAAGTTTTGCAGATGAAATGAATGACTCAGAAATGAAGAAGCTACATTTTGAACAGACTAAGCTCTACCACTGAATAATTATAAGGTTGTTTAAACCACAAAGCCTGCATCACCAAGATGCTAAATTAGACTACAAGGAAAAAAAAAAGCCCTCCAGGACAGCTATTGCAAGATGATGTTTAGATGGTGGAGTGATTTTGTTGTTGCTTGAACTGGAAACAGAATTGCTCTAGTTCCTCTTTATTCTGCAGTCCCAATAAGGAGACAGACAGGATGGAAAAACTGAAGAACCAGGCATGGCAAAAGCTGCGCCTTCTGCACAAGACTACCACTTATTTGGCCTCCACCCCTTTGTGGTATATGCCTGTAAGCACTGTTTTATTTTTGCTGGTTTCTCTGCCTAGTTAAGAAAGAAACATGATGCATAAATGTAAATGTTTGCTGTGCTGTGAGAAAGACAGTCTTACAGGTGAACTAAATAACTACCTAACTAAAATGTTGTTGTTGTGTCTTTTGGCTTTTCCCGGTTAGGGGTCGCCACAGCGGAACTCCGGTCCGCTAATGATTGGCAGTTGATTTTTACGTGTTGAGTTGCCAGCCCTAATGCACAACCTTCAACGAAGGTACGCCCATTCACGCATGTCTCCACGCAGAAGACACTCTAGGTGAGAGTCGAACCGGTCAGCGTCTTACTGTGAGGCGACAACGCTACCACAGCACCACCACCGCGGATATAACTACCTAACTAAAATGTATTTATTTATTTTACATTGATAACAGGGTTAGTGGATTGGTTAGCAGATCCTTTTCAGCCATGACCTGGGCCATTGGGACAAAATTACATAGACGAGAGAAAAAGTATTAAACAGTTATTATTCTGGTGACGAAACACACAGTAAAGTGCTTGAACAGCATACGTGTTTACACTCAATCAAGCAGAAGGTGATGACAGCACAGGTTGAAAAGCACTTATTTTCAAAATATACAGCTCCTTACCAGAATTAGGTGATGCAGGATTGACTGCAACATTAGCATTACCATAAGGTGCAGTTACAGCAGCCTTGGCAGTAAAGTGAGGTGTAGTTTCCAAGCATTTTCTGTGCAGCAAGAACAGGTAGATTCCATCAGGAAGGATTTTTTTTTTTAGTTTGCTTTTAAAGTCATCTAAAGTGACTTACTGTTTTATTTATATCAGGAGTTTACTCCATATGGCAGGTGCCAGCTTTAAAAATGCTCTTAATGCAGAACCCTGCCTTCTGAGCTGTAGCTTGTTTTTTTTTTCATGAGGGACAGTGTCCTAGCCTGATAATTTTGTAGATCAGTTAAGGCAGTAGTAGTCTGGCTCTTTCAATTACAGATAACCAGGTAAAATGCTCCAAAACTTAGCAATGGTGGTACGCTGATATGCAAGTAAAACAAATTTTATTAACTGCCATCTGAATTTTGTGTGTTTGTGCAAAAGTGGAATGTTAATGGTGATCGATATTCAATTTGGATTCAATTGCTCAATCAAGGCAACTGGTAGGAATAAGCAGACAAAAAGTTTGCTGCACAATTTTAGTTTGTGTAGAGTCTTAATTATATCAGCTTTGTGAAAGAGAATGAGTAGGCCAATATTAAACCTAGATATCTTTGTTCAGTCATGATTAGCAGTCTCACCATTTTTATCTGTGACAAACACACAGGTAGTTATGTGGTTTCAAACTTAAGAGGTTGGGTACAAACCCGTATGTCACCCCAGTGGATAGCTGACTGGCTCACAGACAGGACCCAGGAAGTTAGAATTGAAGAGTCCACTTCTATAAAGAGGCTAGTCACAAGTGGAGTCCCTCAGAGTTCAGTTCTTGGAACACTCCTTTTTGGCATTTACTTCTCAGAAGTCAAGGCCAATGTCAATGGTCACTGGCTGACTAAATTTGCAGATGATTGCAAATTAGGAGCGGTCATTGAATCTCACACTGACACAAATGTACTCCAGGAGGGGCTGACACAAACAGACAAACAAATGGTGTCAGAGCCATGGACTAAAACTAAATGCCAAGAAATGTATAATAGTATTCTTTGGGAAGTCATCCATCCCTGGTAACTATCATATTGAAAACACACCCCTTAGCGTTGACCCACTAGTCAGGAACTTAGGGACACACATAGATAGTAATCTAGCCTTTGATCATCACATGTCTACAGTGGTGAGGAAATCATTCTATGTTGCACAACTTATAAACAAAGGTATGGCATCTAAGCCCAAGGAAGTCATTGTTCCACTGTATTCAGCATTCATCAGACCTATCATTGAGTACAATGCCCCCTTTGGTATGTACCTAACCAGGCATATGTCCACAGACATTCCTCACTAAAAGAATACAGGGCATAAGTAACATGTCCTATTCAGACCGCCTCAAGGCCCTATCCCTGTATTCTGTCTCCTACAGGCGTTTGAGGGGAGATCTATGCCTGGCATACAGGGGACTGTCAGAGCACACTGTGATGGACCTCCTGCATATCCACAAAAAAACAGTACCAGAATTACCCATTCTAAAGACTTAAACCTTGCCTGTGATATAAACAGAACCTGCTGGAGAGATAGGTATGTATCCCAGAGACTACCCCATCTATGAAACAGGTTTCCCCATCCATGTGAAGCAGAGTTCCTCACTAACCCAATTCAAGTGCAATTTGGACAACTGGATGGGAAACCGGAAATTCATCCCTGGTTTGGCAACTATGTCACTAAACCAAACCGGTAACCTGTAAATGGTTCATCTCCTAGGTCCACTTTATCAAGGGTATCAGAACTTGTCAGAGATTTGGGATGCATGGCTAGGCTTAAAAAGGCCCTTGTGGTCATTAGCCTAGTAAACATCTATGAACTTATAAGGAATAAGCACAATAGTCATTGCAGTTTAAACACACTGACAACATAATTTCACAATGACATTCTACACATTAGAAAAATCACATGGGGAAAACACCATTCTGTGTGTGAGAGAGAGAGAGAGAGAGACAGTGTGTGTGTGTGTGTGTGTGTGAGAGCGTGTGTGTGTGTGTGTGTGTGCGCGTGTGTGTGTGTGCGCGTGAGTGAGTGAGTGAGTGAGTGAGAGTGTATTCGTGCATGTGTCTGTGTATCTTTTTTGAAAATTGTGGGCTCTATGGCTTTAAACTATGAGAAATAATTTTGGAGTTTTTCTTCTAACTCTCCTAACATTAAAATGCCTGTTTCTCAACTGAATGAAGCATACATATTAATCTGGAGAAATTCTAAAACAGTAATTTTATTACTTGATTTGAATAAAACACACTGTAACAGCTTACAAAACAGCTGCACAACATTAAAGCTATGAAAGCTAGTAAGTTTTACGCAATGTAAACATTTGCAAACAACTGTACAATAACAATTAGTACTGATCAACTGTGTGTGTGCATGTATGCAAGACACAATGGCAGAGCTAAAAATGCAGTTTAATTCCACAGTGTAGAATGCAGAAGTGATGAAGGCAGTGCTCAAAAAGGTGACAATAAAGCAGTGTGTGATTAATAAAGTAGCCAGTAACATCTCCCTACACAAAGATCTTTAGTCACTGAACACCATATCAGCACTTTAATACATTCTAGATCAACATACAGAGTTCAGAATTTATAAGGTAATTACACACACACACACACACACACACACACACACACACACACACACACACACATACACATGCATACGCACACATGCACATACACACACACATACACATACACATGCACACACACACACGCACCCGCGCGCACGCACATGCACTGTTCAGCGAGCTTACCTTCTGCTTTTGGAATGGCAAGGTATGTCATGTTTAAGACTGTTCTCTTCAATTTGCAGTGTGTGGTTGAATGATCCATCCAGCTCTTGAACAGTCACTTTAAGAGGACCCTACAAAAAATTAGGAGACTTCATTGTAAAAAACTAATTAGAAACAATACGTTGAACAAAACAGACCCTATAAGTAATTATGTTATGTAGCCAGCTCCAGAGGCACAGAAGGGTAAAGCCATCATTACAGTCCAAGTGAGCAGAGTTTAATTAGGAGTCAAGACATCTGTTGGAGCGATCACTGAGGGGATGTGCATGCCCATCTTTGGGGAGCTGGGAATAGGATTACAGCAGACCATGGACTGTCATGTGTCCTTGGAAGAAGGATGGTAGATATAGCTCAGAGGTGGATGTTCTGTTCACTAAGCCTTGCTATGCAGTAGCCCTCATTCAGTCACACAGAATTGCATCACTTACATATGGAAAATGTAATGGCCCTCTAAATACCATGGGATGCATGCCACCCCTCCAAAGGAGCGAATAAAGGCTAATACTAGTACATCATCATGGCTAAGATTCCATCAATGGCACAAAAAACATATTACTGTCTGAATGATGGCCCTTTCAGTCAGCACTCACCTCTATAGAGGGAGGGGACAAATGATCTCAAGATTGACAAGGGGAAGCTTTATGGTTGTCAAGCACATTGTCAAAAATACTCAGGGGAAAAATAATTATGTTATGTGAGTGTATTACCTACAGGTACTATTGACTACCCCCTAATCAGAGCCTACAAATTCATGGAAAAGCTTTTCCTTTCAAAGTCTTTACTTACAGGAATATTTTAATAAATTAGTAGCTCAGTATTACCTTGAAATTTGTAAGCTTTCTATTCTTTTCATTTGTTTTTACTACTGCAAAGTCATAGTGTACAATAAAATGGAGAAGGGCAAGGCTTTGAGATATTCCACATGGCTTTTACACTTTAGGCCATTTATTTTCCTGATGAGAAAGTGTTGAAGTTATTCCACTTTTGATAAGTGTTTGGAACGGTACATACCGAAAGGTGCATTATACTCAGCAATCGGCTAATAATGCAGGGTGCAGTGGAATAATTACATCCCTGGATCTGGATGCCATACCTTTTAGATAAAGCCATGGAAAGAAAAAGGACATCCTAAAAATAGTAGATATATGGTGATCAAAGGACAGCTCACTGTCAACATAATTTTCCAGATCTCTGACTATGAGATCAATTTTCAGGGGTGTGTGGTCGATATGATAATTACAAGAGGAGTCATGTTATGACTATGCATTTCTTGGCATTTAGTTTCAGTTGATGACTATACATTTCTTGGCATTTAGTTTCAGTTGATGATTTTGACAACAGAAATTTTTTGGGGACAGGCCCTCTTGGCAGATCATGGTGTCCTCTTGAGACTTTATGATGGCATCAAGTTTGAAGTCATCTGCAAACTTGGTCAGCCACAAATACTTAATATGAGCTTTGACCTCCAAAAAGCAAATACCAAATAGGAGCAGGCCAAAGAATGAACCCTGGGGTACACTGCCAGGGCTGGGTCTTCTGAAGAAGGTAGAAATCATTCACCCATTATTTCCTGGGTTCTTTTTGTGAGCTAATTTGATACCCAGTGAGTTACATGGAGATTTTTACATTTAGCTTGATCAGTTTACTTATGATACCGGGGTGTAGGATGGTGTCAAACTTCTTTGCAAGGTCTAGATATGCAGTTTGTACTAACTGGCCCTCATTTGCTGATACAGTAATTTTGAAGAAGTTTATTAAGGTAATGGTAATAGCAGTGCAACAATCTTTGCATTACATAGATGTTTTGGTTTTCCAGCTCTGTTTTTAAAAAGGTTTTGAAGTATGTGTAAGACTAACGTCTTAAATTTACTGCCATTGTCTTCTAAAATTTAGTATTAACACAAAAATCTATCCTATGTTTACTGTTAAATGTTGGTTTTGTGATTCAATTTGTCTTCTTGGTGTATAACATTGCTGAACTGCATTTGTTCACTGAAAATAATTTTATGGGCCATTTTAAGCTGAAGAATATTAGGCTCTTTAGGAGATCCAGCCAGTTTACAGTTCTGACTGCTATAGAGTGATATATTTTTAACACTATTGTAGTAATTTAGCAATTCTGTAACACCTCGTACAATTTTTAAACTTGACTACATTGTAAACTAGTAAATATCGATAACGCATTCAAAAGGATAGCAAATAGGTATGTACAGGCTATAGGGATGCCAGCTTGATCGGTTTGATTTCCAGTATACAGTTTTTTTTAATACTACATGCTGTACATGTTGATCAAATTCGTATCACAACCAAAACTTTATGTTTGATCCAGCTTTATTGCTGGACAATACCTGAAAGAAGCTGCAGAAAACGTATAGTAAGATAAATTAAATCCAACAGCTCTTATACAATTGTAGGATTTGTAAATCTTGCAGCATGTAAAAAGTATATAATACACAGAAGAGAAAACTGTAACTTTACTTAGTGTAAAATTATTTTAGTGGAAAGGGAGCAAATCTGTTGAAAATGAAATCAATTTTGCCCTTCAGTTTTGTAATGTGTAGTGCCAACCTCCCCCCACCTCAACAGCTAAATAACTCCAAGAACAGGAAGAACTTCATCAACTTCTGAATCCAAGACAGTCTGGGACTCTTTTGAAACAAGAATGTCACAGACAGATACTGCCTTACTCCTGGACTGTGGAGGTGAGTTGCATTTCAGGACAAAGTTCAAGACTCAATTCTATTTTGCCTTGTGGAACTACACATCTGTTTCAACTTCAAAATCAGAAGTAGCCAGAACGCAGTACATTTCTTCAGCTCCTGACAGTGAATGGCCCAGATAAGTTGCTACACATTTTCATGATAGCTGTCTATTTAAACAAATGTATTTTGCATTTAAGAAAGCATGTATATTCGATTTTACCAAATGTATTGCTTAATTTTATTTGAAGTAAAGAGTCTCCTATTTACTTTTAAATGATGTGGACATTGCTTTTACTGTCAGTTTAAGGGTAAATGGATTGGAATGGTGCACTTATATAATTAGCTTTAGCTATTGCTACCATGCAAGCAGTTAAGATCTGGCTGTGTGTTACTGCATTCTCAGTTCAAGTAGCACAGTTTATGCTGTACTGCAGGGGTACTTGTAACACCTAGAACTGCTCTGATAAGTAAATCAAGCTTTTGCATGTATTACAGTCATATGTCTAGATGCATGCTTGCAATGAAATGCTTCCTTACTTCTTGAGGATACCCTTGCATATTTACTTCATGCTTTACTGCTCTTTGACTCTTCTATGTCTGTGTTGGCTCCTGTTTAGTATACCATTATGTCCGACCTCCAGCACATCCCTTTATCCTATTTATTCTATATTCTCACAAGATAATAAAGCTCTATTATGCTTCCAGGTTCCCTGAATAAAGTTTCTTAATAGCTCCAGCAGACACCCTTCAACTGGCTAATCTGCCTGCTTTGTCAGCCATTTCTAAATTTTATTTCTAGGGAAAAGAACCAACTGGGTTCCTGCCACTGTAGTTGCTCATTAAAATGAAGAAACAAGTCATGGGCACCCAAAATCGCCAATTAGCTGAAACGCCTGATGTCCATAAGGGTCATTTGCATATATCCTATGTGCCTCTGATACAAGAGGTTTGGGAGGTCACTCAGTGGAAGTTCTAGCTTTGCTGGAGTTCTCATTTTGTTTTCGCCACTGTAGTTATGGTACTGGGCTATAGTTATTGCAGGATTGAGTGGTGAACAACTTTCACTACAGCTGCACTGAGTGGCTCAGATGTCATTTAACAGTGATTGTAAATGTGGACAATGTCTATTTGGAATTCTCCATTATAGCTTTAGTCTGTACAACTTAGATGGCATCACCTTTCTTTGTAGATTTCAACATCCACTCCCCTTCCCACATTGCATAGCAATGTCTCAGGTGAAAGCTCTTGCAAAACAACGTCTCTGGCAGCTCACAATAGTAGGCCAATGTACTTCTGCTTTTTGGCCTCTTCTTTAGCCACAGTCTGCACATTCAGTGATTTTAAGAGTCAGCAATGTTTTTGTGTGAAAAAAAAAATTGTCTTACCTATACATCCAAACACAGTAAGGCTTCCAAAACCATACAATCTCTCCAGCCTGAGCAGATCTGGGCACAAGCAGACTGACGTGTTTCCGCTTACAATGGACTCTTGCTTTTTGGCCCACTTCACTTCCTTCCACCTTAGCTTTCCAACAACCCCTTGAGAGTATTACATTTAAAACCTATGAGACATCCTCTTACACACCCCTCAGTGCACCCACTTAAGTACACCTTCCATCCTCACATAACTGAGCAAATCCTCCTGACCACCATACACATCAAATTATACCTCTATTAAACTAACCAGGATTTTATTATGGAAACCTCCACAAATCCCATCTCATTACCATAATAAAACCAAATAATATACTAGGCAAAGAACCTCACCCCTGCTACCTGTGCCTCCTAAATTCAACAACAATAAAATAATCTTTCAATAAACAAGGGGCCCTACTCAGACTATAAACTTTTAAGCATAACACAATCAAACTCAACACTACAAATACAACTTATCTGAATAATTCTCTCTCAAAGCACACCTTAACCTTGTGTCATCAAAGCCTCCCTGACACACCAATACAAAGCTCTACTAAACAAAAGCCACGTCACCAAAAAACTACGTAAAATACAATTTACCTAACCCCTCTGAATTAACATCCTTTTATAGTGCAGCTAGAACCAAAGCCAACCCAACCTAAAATACAAACAACCCTACAACTTACATACATTACCAAGATCAGCATAGCTCTTATTAACCAATGCTGCCCCTCTGCAGTAAACCAAAACAAATAGAAGGATTTCTACCAACCCACAAAAAAGACACAGCATCAAGTGAATCCTGGGTAAAAGCCTACACCCTCAGCTATCACTTTGCCTACTACTACCACCTCTTCTAGACCAGGCACTAGAATTGGAGGTGGCACACTATTACTAATTAAGCAACACATAAAAATCACAATCTTATCTCAAAGTAGTTCTGGAAATGACCATGACCCCAACTGGCTAGCCATTGAAATATACAGTAACCCCCACTCTATCTCTAATAGCCTATCTCCCACCTCCAAGCAATATTAGTAAGTTCAAAATACTGCTGTAACAAACACTACAATCACTCAACATAACAAAAGTGATACGAATCCTAGGTGACTATACCTTAAGCTTATTAAACCTAATAAACAGATATATCTGTCATCCTAGCCAGCCTAGGGCTAAGACAAATACTAAATGAATCCACTGGAACAAACTACAAAACAAACAACCATTGCTAATGTTCCAAGCAACATCGCTGGCCTACAACTCCTGTCTCCGAGCTTCACTGACCATTGTCCAATTAACTTATTTACCCTTAAAGTTATTCCATCTAAACTCACCCCTATACTGACCTCCTTCCTACCAAAAACACACAAAAATATAACAGCTTTACAAAATGAACTCTCAAAAATGTAATCTTCCAATACCCTTATTAATACAAACCCTGCTGAAGCAGCTCAGTCAATAACAAACACACTTGCAACTTCTGAACAAACACTTCCATTTAATCTCTTGGTTACTAATAACAAAAATAGAAAAACGAACACAGGACCAGTGAAACTAGAAAATTAAAGTTTAATTAGCACTTTCACCTGCAATTACACATGACTTCTTCAGATTTGAAGAAGTCATGTGCAATTCCAGACAAAAGCGCGAATTAAACTTTAGTTTTCTAGCTTCACTGGTCCTGTGTTCATTTTCCTATTTTTGTTATCAGTTTGTCTTTGCGGCTCTTGGCTACTAAGTAAAAACAATAAATGGCTTACTAAAGAACTTAAAGCCCTGCACAAATTATGAGACACAGCATGGCAACACTCGAAACAAGCCCCTCTTCAGAGAATAAAATAAAATCCATCCAATTACGAAACCTGGCCAAAAAATACAATCCACAGTTATAAATGATACTGTCTTACAACAAAACATGGATCCTTTAGGAATAATAAAAACGAATTCTGGAACCTAGTGAACAGCCTCAATTTCTCCACTCTAAATAAAGACTCCTTAAACTGCAAAATCATTCTCACCTCCTAAGGGCAACATATCCATGTAGACTTCTTGAAATAATTCTTATCACTTCCATCCACCATCCCCACATACTCCTCCAATACTTCCACCACTCCCATACATCCTTATTCTACTTAAAATATATCTCAGCCAAAGAAATCCCTATTGACCTGGAACATGTTTCCTATCCAATGATCCTCCAGGAGCATTATGTCACTGATTATCCAGCTATCCAAAGATCATAATGTAAAACCCTTCAATATCTATACAACTTAAGCTTTTCAAATAACATAATGCCCAACATATGAAAGCAGGCCATAATAAACCATTTTCTAAATGATCCAAGCCATGTACTACAAATGATGTTCAACCAATCTCATTTCCCCAACCACCGGGGATGATTTCTGGAAAAAAATATATATATATATTCTCCCAATTAACAGATTACATAAAAATGCTGCACTCACACCTCATCTGTGTGGCTTTTTGTCAGGATGTAGTACCATAAGAAGAGTTTATACCTTTACAAATTACATACCCTGCAATATCGACAAAGGCCTCCTCAGTGGTGCAGTATCCGTGATCCAATGCTTTCAATTTAGTTCACCATGATCTGCTACTCCTCTCTCTTAGAAAAGCACATATAGATGCTGACTCTCCCCCCGGTTCTCAAGCTTCCTCACAAATAGATTCTTTAACATCCAGATTAGCACCCATGCTTCACCCTTCTCCCCTTTCATTATGGGGCAGTCCAAAGATCAGTCTTATCCCTCTGCTATTTTCATTGCTCATCAACAATTTCCCATCAGTCCTAATGACAACTTAATTACTCATTTATGCTGATGACATGGTGATTTACATGCCTAATACCTTCCACGCCACCATCAAAGATCTGGAATGGAATATAAGCCTAGTTGTCCAATGGCTTACTCAATACAAGCTGTTTCTTTATACCACTAAAACCAAAAACCAAGATTACTGGTCTTACTTGTACCTGGACAGTGGGGATACTCTACAACCATAGCAAAGCAAGTAAAACCAACACACAATTCAAATATCTAAGCACTTGGCTGGATCACTCTCTTAACGTTCAGTCCTACATCAAAACGACAACATCTAAAACCAGTTCTCTCCTTCTCAGGGCAAAGAAAATGTCATATTTCTTTTCTCCTGAGGGTGGACTAACTATTGGGAAAGGAGTATTACTAGCCCAACTTGAATATTGTTTCTCGCAATTGCAAATGCCTCCAAGAAACAACTGAACTATTCTATAAACAGCATCAACTAATACATGTTGATTAATTACTTTGGCCTCTCAAACAGAACATCACTGCTCAGTCCTATCAAAAGCAAAATGGTTGCTCATAGCCCAAAAATATACCCCACTACTTTCCTCACTAACATATAAACTACTGCATCAAGAAACCTTCAACTTCCTTGTTAGCTGCCTCAAAAACAGCAATGACTAATAACCTTTAATGAGAGCTCATTCTCTCTGTCCTTAAAAAAAAAACTCATAGATTCAAAATCACCAACCATTATTTTCCATCATGGCACTGAAATCATGGTAAGCACTGCCAGCTTTCCTAAACAATATCTCACCTTCCAGAAATTTCAGAAGCCAGTTAAGGAGTTATGTATAGACAAGCCTACTGTGCATGATTCCAAACACAAGGGATAGCATGAATTTCATACAATCCAGTCCATAATGTATTCTTTCATCTACCACTCCTATTCACAGCTCATTTGTCTACACTTCCAGCACTGCCCCTCTATTCCCCTTCCTCTCCTTTTCATACCTTCACTCACTTCTCACCCATTTCCCCTTTTCTTAACCTTTTAATATTAATACTGCAAATATGTGTAACACTTTTAAAACCATCTATCTACATCTTATATCTATTAAACTAATGCACCTTACTTTCTCAAGTTGTATACTCAAAATAGCATTTAGTTTTTTTCATGTTGGTTCTCAAAACTCATTTGCACCTACTGTACTATTATTCTTTTCAGTTTTGTACTTAGGCAGAAACTGAAAATGGTCTATGTGGTTTGCCATTCTGTCCTAGTTAACAATGAAAATAAAGTAAAATAAAAGTCCTACAAGAAAGTATGGCTTCAGAAAATGATCAGTATGGTGAGGGCACTAAGTGATGTATTAGGAGGAGGAGGAAAAAGCTGGCTTCAATTAAAGGTGCAAATGTGGTGGTCTTACTGAAGGGGAAGGGATAACCAAAGGACCTGACAAACTCTACGCTTATCTCATTTTGTAGCATGGATGTGAAGATACTTCCAAGGATCTTAACTGCACAAGCATCTGATCAAGCTTGCGGAACTAGTCTTGGCAGTGTTTGTTAAAGGAAGATCTTCAGCAAACTACTGGATGAAGTTTTTTGTTGAAGAGAAGAATGTAGCCAAGTGGGGATTCAACAGCATAGTTTTGTTTGATATACAAAATGTCTGTGACAGCCAAATGGAAGTTTTTAAGTAGGATGTTGTAGCATGTAAAAAGAATAAAAGCTTTTATGAAGTGTACAAAAGAGATGTTAGATTCCCCCATTACAAAGACTGGTGAGAGTGATGAAATGTCAGAAGAGGTAGCATTGTGAAGAAATACAAGGCTGGAAGTACCTGCTTTCACCAACCTTTTTCCTGAAGGTGACAGATGTGTTAACTTAGAGAGTATTGACTATTTGAAGGAGTGGAGGGAAACAGGTGGAATGGGTGGCTCTAATCTGCCTACATGGAAGATATCACTGGCTAATGTGAGCAAAATGCTACCTGGGTGATGGACCCTGCTAAGGATTTTTGGAAGAAAACAGTTTTACTGGGAGAAGAAGCTGGTGGATGGCATGGAAAAAAGGTGGTAATATTACCTGGCTGCCAGGGACAGCAGGGAAATGAAATATCTGGGGATAAAAATCTATTCAATGATGAAGTGCTAGCTCAGTGGTGTAGATGGGTAGCGCCCTAACTATGGCAAAAGTGATAAAAGTTTGATTGGCAGGTAGGGAAAATGTAGGAACTGGCAGGAAAGGAATGGAGTGAGTGGATGTTGCCAACACGCCCATCCTGGAGGCAGGGAGGCGACTCATATAAGGTTACTCTTAGCAGAAGCACTAGGCATTTCCAGTGGAGACTAAGCCGGTCAAGCCTACACTGTCACAGTGCACAGCATCAATGAACTGAGAAGAATCCATTGTGTGGAGGCACAACTTTCCCTCTGAGGGCTGTAATAATGTTCTTAGCAGAGCCACTGGTGGGAAGAGAATGTTTACAATGGGGAGACAGCTGGCCGCCAGCAAGCTGATTTGCTCCCTACTACCTGATTTGCGCCAGGGAACAGAGAGCTGATGGAAGACTCTTTGGTAGGAATGAATGGGCCATAGGGTTCTCACTTAGCCTGAGAGTGCCTGGCTCCTATGGGACCAGAATGAACTGGCTGTTGTTAGTAGAGCTGTTAGCCAAGGTCCAGTGGGGAGGGGATAGTGAGAATCTATTCACTGGCATATAAAATTAAAGAAAACTGCCTGGAACTGCAGGTGAAAATTAAAAGTTAACTGGACAAATAGAAACAGTGTGGTTTATACTGTTACTGCAGGTCATGTATTTGTTGAGGCATACTGGTATTTCACACAGAGATAAAAGGTTAGAAAAGATACACAGGATCTAACAAGGGTCTTTAGAGAAAGGTAACAAGATGAAATTGCAGGCGTGTGTGTGTGTTGGGTGTGGGGGTGGGTGGGTGATGGACTATTATATGTCTGCATCAGTGGCAAATACGAGTTAAAGGATAACAGGCAAATGGGTGTGTTAGGTGGGAGAAGAAGGGATGGTCGAAAGGAGAGGGGTATGACTGACAAGTAGAAAATGTCACTGATGGGGAAGTGAAACAGAAAATGAGGTTGTGTTCGTGATCAGAGGATGAAAGGTTGCATATACTGGGGAAATTATTAGGGAAGTACTGCACTGAGATGCTAACAGGATGGAGTGAGTTTGGTGTTAGTAGCTGATGTGATCTAGGGGTGTATGGAGGACAGGGTTCAAAGATTCTAAAGAAGTCAGCTTTTATATGACAGGAAAAGGGCTTGGTGGGAATTTAAAGAGCATAAGAAGCTAATGGGGCAAAAATGAAGGATGGCTGGCAACAGAGTGATGTCGTGAGGAAGGAGGGCTGACCATGCAGAGAAAGGAAAGGATAGTGAGAATTTAGAAACTGGAATGGAAATGGGAAATACAGATTTACACATAGCAGGATCTGATAATGGTCCAGAATGCAATGGTGCACTGCAGTAATTTGAGTTAAAGAATGGAAGATTTAAAGTTTATCAGTTGGAACAGATATGTATGCATGCAATTTCTATATGCATAACTGTAAAATGTTCAATAAAACACAAGAAAATACTGCCTCATTTCATACAATGCATTATGGTGCAGGCCTGCAATGAAACACAATTCTATATTTTCATTACAATGTCTAGGGGTCCTGCTTGAATTATATTCTACACTTATAGGTTTTCTTCCTTCAAGGTATCGTAAAGTAAAAGCATTAGAACTCTTAAAGGAAAAAAAGTACCAAGACAATGCCAAGTTAAATGGCATCTGCAGTACTAATGCCCTTCCTCTGAGACATTCTCCCACTAGGTCTGATCTCCAATATATGGCCAAGTGTTAGGGATTTACAGTGGATATAAATAGTGTACACACCCCTGTTAAAATGCCAGGTTTTTGTAATATAAAAAAATGAGACCACAATATATCATTACAAAACTTTTCCCACCTTTAATTTGACCTATAACCTGTACAATTCAATTGAAAAAAACAAATCTGTTAGGGGAAAAATATAAAAAATAAAAAAACATACAATAAGTTGGTTGCATAAGTGTGCACATCCTTAAACTAATACTTTGTTGAAGCACCAAGTCACCAAGACAGTTGCCAGAAAGTACAGTTTTGTACCTACCATAAATGTAGATGTCCGAACTGGATAGCATCTGCAGTCATAACAAGTGGGTTGTCCTGTCGTCAGGCAGCCCTGCAGTCGGCCGGATTCCAAAGTCCGGGTCCGGCTTCGGCTGATGTCGCACTCCACCCGACGTCATCTCTGTTGGTCTTCGGGTATAAAAGCATCAGCCGACGCCATTTTCCTCAGTGTTTCTTGCCCCAGATGCCAGTAGCCCTCTTGCAGGGTAAAATTTGGATAGATGCCAATGTTTCCAAATAGAGGTAAACACAACAATAAGCATATATGTACATATATACAAACAAATACACCATAAAAGACTCCCCCCCAAGAGCTAGCTATTAGGAGGGTAAACACCCTAGGAGTACCACAGAGGGAAGGAGGAGGATAATCCTGACTGCAGATGCTATCCAGTTGGACATCTACATTTATGGTAGGTACAAAACTGTACTATGTCCTTCATGGATGCATCTGCAGTCATAACAAGTGGGTAGAATACCATAGCCAACTAGGGGAGGAGGATAAAGGTAGATTATGGTGTGTTTAGGATCCCTTGCAGTACAGCAGTGGCAAACCCTGCTCGGGATCTGGAATAAAGAGGCAAATTATAATGCTTGGCAAATGTATGCACGGAGGTCCAAGTAGCCGCCTCAATAATGTCTTTGGTTGCCACACCTCGTAAGAAGGCTGTGGTAGTGGCTGTTGCCCTTGTAGAGTGAGGTCTTATGTTCTGTGGAATTGGTTTTCCATGGAAGGAGTAACAGTATCGTATGCAATTTCCTATCCATTTGGAGATTGTCTGTTTGGAAATAGCTTTTCCTTCTCTTCCTGTTGCATAGGCTACAAAAAGTTGGTCAGTCTTTCTGCTATTTTTTGTTCTGTCCAAGTAGTAGCGTAGCTGTCTATGTACATCCAAGGTATGCAGTATTCTTTCCCCTCTGTTTTGTGGGTTGTGAAAGAAGGTAGGTAGGTGGATTGCCTGGTTTAAAGATACTCTGGATACCACCTTAGGCATAAATGTAGGATTAGTCCTCAAGGACACTCTATCTTGGTGGAAGATTAGGAAGGGTTGCACTGCCATTAAGGCCTGTAGTTCTGAAACCCTCCTTGCTGAAGTAATTGCCAGTAGGAAAGCAGTTTTCCATGACAGGTGTTGTAGGTCTGCTGTTGCTGCTGGTTCGAAGGGTGCTAGTGTCAACTTTTCTAGCACAAAATTTAAGTCCCAAGCTGGTAATGGTGGTTTCCTTGGAGGTTTTACATTCTTGATTCCTCTGAGGAACTGCCTGAGCAAAGGGTGAAAAAACAGGTGGATCAAAGCTGTATTCTGCTGAAATAGCTGATGCATGTATCTTGATGGAGGAGTAGGACAGGCCTGAATGAAGAAGTTCGGCCAGATACTCCAGAATGTTAGGCATATCTATGTTTGACACATCTTTTCCTCTTCGGTACTCCAAATGACAAACCTTTTCCATTTTCCAGCATAGTTCTTTCTTGTTGAAGGTGCTTCAAGAATAATGTCTTTAACTCTTTGGGAAAGTTCTGGATTAGCTGCTGCTATGTGAAGTGCCATGCAGTCAGTTGCAGCGTTTTAGGTTTGGATGTATGATGCTGTAGTTGTTCTGAGTTAACATTAAAGGCATCAGGGTATTGGCCACATGTTGTTCGAGACATGCTCTTCAGTAGTGGGTACCAGTGTTGTCTTGGCCAGTTTGGGGCTATCAGGATTATCCTTGGACGTTCTTCCTTGATTTTTAGTAGTACCTTGTGTATCAAGGGAAGAGGTGGGAATGCATATGCTGTTAGGCCTTTCCAGTTGAAGGAGAGTGAGTCCACTTTCCATGCTAGTGGGTGGAATGTCCTTGTGCAGAATTTTTGAGCTGGTGATTGAGAGGTGATGGGAATAGGTGTATGTGTGGCATTCCCCATTTCTTTGGGATGGTCTTGAAGATGTCCGGGTGCAGCTTCCATTGGGCATTCAAGTGGTTCTGCTTAGTATGTCTGCTAGAGTATTGTCTTTCCCGGTACAAATATTGCCTGTAACTGAATGTTGTAGCTGAGAGCCAGGGTCCACAGCTCCAAGGTCATTCTGCATAGGGTGTATGAATGAGTGCCTCCCTGTTTGTTGATGTACCACATGACTGTGGTGTTGTCTGTCCTTATCATCAACTGGCCCTCTTTGAGGAATGGTTTGAACTTTTGGATTGCCAGTTTTACTGCCAGCATTTCTTTTAGATTGATGTGCAGGTGAAGTTGATCCTGTGTCCACAATCCTTGCACGCATTTGTCCAGCATGTGGGCCCCATCCTAGGTCTGAAGCGTCTGTTGTGATGGTCTGGCTTGGTTGACATCTGCGGAAGGGCAGGCCTGGGTTTGACTGGCATGCCTGAGCCCACCATAGGAACTCCTGTTTTAAGCATGGAATTAGTGGGATTTCTGTCTCTAGACTGTGTCTGTGTTGGGACCATAAATTCTTTAGGTACCATTGTAGTTTCCTCATATGTAGTCTGGCAAATGGGACCAAGATTATGCATGATGCCATGAAGCCCAAGGCCTGTAGAAATTTTCTTGCTGTTAACTTGTTCAGTTTTGTTAGTGCCAAGAAGTAAAGAGGAAGTTCTTTTTGTTTTTCTGTAGTCAGGAATGCCATTTGTTGTACTGTGTCCAATTCCGCGCCCAAGAATGTCCTTGTTTGGGATGGTATCAGCCTTGACTTTTGTAAATTGACTGTGTATCCCAGTCCTTGTAGCAAGTAAATGACCCTTTGTAAATCTGTTGTCAGCTTGCTTTTGTTGTCCCCTAGTAGCAGGCAGTCGTCCAGGTATGGGTAAATTTGTATTCCGTGTAGTCTGCAATGGGCAATAACTGATGCCAGGCATTTAGTGAATACTCTGGGCAGTAGATAAGCCAAAGGGCAATGCTGAGAATTGATAGTGCTCTGATCCTGCAAGAAATCTGAGGTATCTTCTGCAGATTGGTCGAATGGGGACGTGCAGGTATGCCTCCTTGAGATCTAGAGTTACCAGCCAAGACTCCTTGCCCAGCATGGAAGAAGTTGCTGTAGGGTCAGCATTTTGAATTTTGGGACAATGATGTATGTATTTAAGGTGGACAGATCGAGAATTGGTCTCCAACTTTTTCCTTTCTTGGAACTAGGAATAGTCTGGAGTAGAACCCTTTCCTTGTTCTGCTGTTGGCACTCTTTCCACAGCTCTCATGTTTGCTAACTCCATTATCTGGGAGCCTCTGTTTTGATTTGGAGGTAGATTTGGCATTCCTCTTTGACTGGTAAAGTGTGGAAGTGAAACCGTAACCTTGATCTATGGTTTGTAAAATCCACTTGTCTTTTGTTATGTAGTGCCAGTTCTTTGAAAATAAGGTTAACTTTCCGCCTAGAGGGGCTGCTATTTGTTCCCTGGTAGGCGGATTTAGGATTAAGTCACTGTGGTTGTGCTGATGTAGTGGCAGTGGCTGTGTCTGTGCCTCTGCTGCAACCTTGCCACTGTCGTCCTCTGTAGGCACCTCCTCTGGATTGGTTTCTGCCTCTGGAACGTCTATTTCTGCCCCTTGAAATTTTGTGGAGTCAGGAAAGGACCAATTTTTAGCAGGCCAGTTCCTGCTAAACCTTGGGGTTGAACCTGCAAGAAATCTTTAACAGTTTGAACAGATTTTGCCTTTTCTTCCATTTTCTTCATAACCTGCTGGGCAGGTGTACCAAACAAACTTGTCTTGTCCATAGGAGCATCTAGCAACTTAGCTTTAACATGATCCGTAAAGCTTGTTCCTTTAGCCATGCATGCCTTCTTATCACTGTGCCTGTCATGGCTGATCTAAATGAAGCCTCAGTGCATCATAGCCACATTTTAAGGAATGGTTGCTAACCTGTTGTATGTTATTTACCATCTCTAATACATATTTCTTATCAAGAGATTCATCAGTAGTTAGTTTCTTAGTTAACTGATCAAGCATAAACTCTTGGTATTGTATCATGAAACTGACAGTTTAAAGCTCTAGCTGAGAGAGTAGCTGAAGTGTAGACCTTTTACCCCATCTGTCTAGTGACCTTGCTTCCCTTTCAGAAGGAATAGGGTTTTAGCTGTGGTCGCGGCTACTGCCTTGGGACCCTGGGATATAGTTTCTGGGTCTGCAAGTGGGGCCTTGTAAAGGTGGTGATGAGTATCTGGCACCCTGTAAAATCTGTCTGGTTTGGCAGGGGCTGGGGTAAAGAGTCTGGAGGAGCAAACATCATTGAAAGCATCATCCACCACAGAGAGAACAGGAGGTATAGCTAAGGGCCTGTGCTGTGGGAGGTGCAGAAAGGTCCTAAGTCTTTTTCTGGAGTCTGAAAAATCCTGTTGCAGCCATTGGAACTGTTCTCGCATGGCATGCAAGGTTTCCCCAAAGGAGAATTCTTCTGGTGGGGAAGCAGCTGGAATGGATTCTTCAGCATCAGAATCTTCAAAATTGGAGAAGGGAGCCTCAGGCTGGTCAGTTATGTCCGATTCATCAGCAGAATCATCAGAAGAGACTGGCTCAGGGGGCTCGGCCCTAGGTCTCTTCTCTGGGGGCTGAGAGGCCCTGTCTGGGTGAGATTGAGATCCTCTAATTAAAGAAATTAAATCTTCTGCCAAAGAAAGCATTTGAGAACTAGAAGAGGGCCTGGTTGAGGGGGTTTTAACAGGCACTGATTTAGTAGTCTTGGCTGCTTTAGCCCTGGCAAAGGCCTTAATGGACATGGCTGCTGGAGGCCTAGCAGCACCACGTGCTGGGGTAGAGACATCCAAGGGGATGGTGTCTGATAAATCAACCACCGTAGTGGGTAAAATTTCTGAGGTCGATTCAAGAATTGTAGCAGGGGCCTCAGTGGTAAGAATAGGTTCAGCTGTACTTTGAGCAGTTTTCTCGTTTCGCCGAAACCGACACTCCTGGTTTGCTTTGCTGCGGTTTCGCCGAAACCGCGGACCGCGAGTGTCGGTCTTTATCTTTTTGGAAGATTGGGTAGTCGGAGGATCCGACGGCATAATAAATCAGTACAAAAACTGTTCTGCAACTCCGACCGACGCCGGTAAGGCCGGGTTGAAAGAGGCACAGGCGAACAGGCTGCTACGTGGGCTGGGCCTAAACAAGGCAGACAGTAAGAGTGGAAATCTTTATGAGGTATTTGTTTCCACAGGTTAAACAATTGTTAACTTTTCTGACATCGGCTGAGGCAAGAAAGAGTCCCCAACGGGTACTTAGCTTTAGAAGTCTTCAAGTAGTATTCGGTAGAAGTAATCTCTGATCCGACCGACCGGCACTTGCGAACAGCTTCTGCTGGCGCCACGCCGCAAGAAAGACTGAGGAAAATGGCGCCGCTGATGCTTTTATACCCGAAGACCAACAGAGATGACGTCGGGTGGAGTGCGACATCAGCCAAAGCCGGACCCGGACTTTGGAATCCGGCCGACTGCAGGGCTGCCTGACGACAGGACAACCCACTTGTTATGACTGCAGATGCATCCATGAAGGACATCAATGGTACCTTTTATATATAATGTTACATTCCTGCTGAAACAGCAATGCATTCAACTCAAGGAAACATAATGAAGGTGCTTTAGTTATCCAACAGGTATGACAAATCTTTAAGGGCACCTTTTGCACTGCTCATAACACAATGATCGTCAGGCCTCTGCCCCATTTGCCCTGCTGACTCAAAGATTTCACCCCTTGAGAGGTGACAGTCCTACCTCTTTTTAGTTCCACACAGGGGTAAAAGATCAGGCAATGGGAGCAGTGCCAACATCCACTTAGTAAGTCAGAGGGGTTTTGCACTTAAACCACAGTTAGTTCCCCAATAAGTATCCCCACACTGTCTCAAGTGATGTCGTGTAGTAACTGAAGGAAGGGCATGTCTCCCACTTCAGTGAGAGACACCCATGCAAATGGCCCAACATGCTGAAGGCAAAGTGGTTCCAGTAATCCCTAGCCTTCATAATAAGTTTCACACACAAAATGCACTTCTAGGCGTGCATGCCACAGCCTCCCCTCAAGAGAGATGGCAGCAGGCACTGCCTTGTCATTCCTCTCTCACTCCTGGTCAGCTCCTCCAGCTCCCACGCTGCTAAAACTCAACAATAAACTTGTTTGAGCTTACTCAACTAATAAAATCCCCAATCAGATTCAACAAATCTGACAATAAAGTATAACATCCTTGACTGGATATTAACTGTTGCACCAGATAAAATAACCAATTCAGACACATTCCTGAAATTTTACACAATCACCCCCTATATTCATTGCTCAGCACTGTAGCTCTACAAAAAAGCCACTAACTTTTGTTTCACTAGGAACACTGCTTTAATCCCAACATGCTCATTTCCTTACTATCACAATGTAATTGGTCACAGCTCAAATACATTGCACTGGACCAAGCAGATGATAAATAAAACTCTTTCTCAACATACTAAACAGCCTTGCTCCAGTTAGAAAATACAACAATCTAAACAAACCCAGCACCATGATTAAAAACAGAAACAAGACTAAAAATGCAACAAAGATATAAAGCATGGAAATTCTCGCACACAATCAGAAATCAAGCCTCCTACCAATTCTATTGGCAACTGCTCAGCCTCTCTAAAAAAAAACTCATCCTAGCTGACAAAAGATACTTTCACTTCCTTTCAACACTCCTAAGGCTCAAACCCAAAGTCCTTCTGGTCATCTATTAATCTCTTAAAGCCTAATAATTCCTCTCAACCAAATCCCTTTCCTAACCTGAACAGCCAATATACAGCTACTACATTCAACTGTAATTTCATCAATACTGTGGCCCTTTTATCACAACAGTCTCCTCAACTAACTACAACCAATCTGCCCATCTCAGAAAAGCCTCTCCTCTTCACCCTACAACTATACCTACAGAGACCATCTATAAAGTTCTCATTAAATTAAACCCTCCACTCTGGCCTCTGACAACCTCTCTGCTACATATTTAAAGCTTGCCAATAAACCTACTCCTTATCCCATTTCCATTCTAATAGATCACTCCATATCTGAAACCACTGCCTCTACATCTTGGAATAAGTAATTTACAATTCCTCTTCATAAAGGTGGAACCTGCACAGAAATGTCAAATTCCCATCCCACTGCTATTCTCTCAATACTTTCCAGCATTTTAGAATGTATTATCCATAACAAGGCTGTTCACTTCCTCCAAACCAACAAACTACTCTTTCCTGACATGGCTTCAACCCCAATTATAGTATAACCATTGCACTCTCATCCTTCCTTAACACTGTTTACCAAGAGATAAATGAAAACAAACTTATCTCTTACATCCTTCTTCATCTCTAAGGCATTCTGACATTGTATCGCATTTTAAACTGCTTTCCTTCCTTTCCTCTCTAGATTTCTCCCCCTCAACAATTGAATGGTTTTCTAGCCATCTCTATAACCATTCTCAGGCAGTCAAATGGCACTCGGACTTCTCTACCATCCTGACAGTAGCAACTGTGATCCTATAAGAGTCTATATTTGGTCCCCTCTTATTTAACTTATTTGTAAACAACTTAGTTTTTGGCTAATCTCAGGCCACACATATCCAATATGCCGATGATGCCACTGTTATCAATTCAGCACCCTCGTTATCCTCCTACAAACTATTAAAAAGAAATCATTTACTTCAATCAATGCCTGATTTCTCAATCTTAACTGCTTCTAAATCACCCTCCTAAAAAAAAAAATTAACTAATGCTCTTTGTCCTCCGAATACATGGTGACAGTAAGAATATAAGCTGACAGTAAGAGCAACTTCAGAATATATTCTTCCCAAAATGTACACTCTGCAGTAATCTCCTAAACCAAACCTCTGGATATTAACCTTGATGACAAACTTTAAATTTGAAACACACATTCAAACCATGGTAAAAAAAAACAAACAAACTATGGCTTTTTATAATGAGTCTCCAACTTACTAACCACTCGCATAAAACCACTGCTATATATCCTGTCTTCTGACAAAGTCATCTTCATGCCTCACCTAACCTCACCAATATTGAACCATCCCAACTGCAAATATCAGAGCAGTGACATAACAAAACTTCTAAATTTGCTGCCAATATTGCCCTATTCTTTTCATCATTGTTTAGTCCTCAGAAAATTAAACTGACTTGAATTCTCAAACTAGTAAATTTTGCTGAGTTAAAACTAACTCAATGTAATATTCTTTCCTGACAATTACCTCTCCTTCAATGGTACACTCCTACAAGGCCACTTCACTCTACAAATAGTAATCTTGTTACAAAATCTTACAGCTCTTATAAGGACTCGTTATATTTCACATGCATCTCCAAGAGGTGGTATTTACTTCCCATATCCAATTATGCAGATCGGCTCCCCTAAGATCTTCAAAGTCAAACTAAAAGACTTTCAATATAGTTCCTGGCTCTGTTTCTTATGAGCCAGCTTGGCCATAATTTTTCTCCTAACTTATCTTCCTTTTCTAACCACTCACATTAAACACTAACCCATCTCTTTCTTCACTTCAACCCATCATTCTTCCATACCTTCCTTATCTTTTGTCACAATTTTTTTTAATTTACTTATTATATTTCACTATACTTTCTAATTTAAAGCAAGTATAATGTATTCATATTTATAATGTGCAACGTTGTCTATATCTATCATCATTGTCTATCCTAACTGGACCTCTGCTGAAAAGGGGTCCCGCATGGCCCAGTCCGATTACCTTAATAAACAAACAAATGCAAATAAACAAATGCAAATAAACAAAAGTCACCTGGGTAGTTTTCAGGGCTTTATTACTATATACCATGCACCTGGCAAGCAAGACAAAACCAATAAAAAATGTAATACGTTTAATCGCAACAAATTTTTTTATTAATAAAAACAGCACTCACCTTTCCCATTAAAACAAAATCATTAGCAAAAAAGTGACAGTGCACATAGCACTTACCTGACCAGTGAATGAAACACACCTCGAATTGAACCAAGTTCAAATACAAATTCATTCAGTTTCAAAAAGTTACCCAAGTCATGTTTTGATTTCCCAGCATAATGCAATTTATGTAGCATTACCCAATATACCAAAACAAATCAGCTCCTCCTAAACCACTTTGTGACAAAAATGCCACCTCTGGTGGTTTACTCATTTGTAATTTCTTCATTGAACTAACATTCAATGCAGCCCGTATCTATAATTCTAACTACCTAATACAAATCAACATTACTGTCCAATCCGTCCTGCCTTTCGACACCTCCTCGGCATGATTTTCAAGCATTCATAGCTCTGTTACATTCTATACTTTTTATGCTTTCAATCTTCACTTCATTACTTTTTCTCATCTCTGCGTACCTCTTCAAATTATCTACAGCATTCATTATTAGACCAATAAATACCTCTCAAACTCACTCAGTATCCTAATACATTATTACTGTGTTCTTACCACTTATGTTCTATTTCCCTACTCCACCTGGAGACACTAGGGTTGCTTGGGAATTTTTTCTGCACAAATTTGTATTACCATTTTTATACCTGTATTTTTACTTCCAAAGTTACTTTGCTATTAACTGCCTTTAAGGGTCATTTTTACTACTTAATCCAGTTCTTTATATCAGTATGTTACCTAATCATAACAAACAAAACAAAACAAAACTACTGTTGTACTATCAGTTTATTTCAACAGCTTTTCTTGCATGATTCATATCTGTACCCCCACATACTGTGTCCACTATACCACCTACTAAAGTTTGGATAGTTTATGAGTTTGTGTAAAACTGAAATTGTGGAGATTTTCTTTCCCTTTATGTATATTTTTATGTATACCATTTCTCATCCTTAGTCCCACCCAAAAATGATCATAGCCCTGTAGGATTAACCCAGTTAATAAAATGCAAATAAATGAATAAATAATATTTAACACAGGCATACTAAAAAGAATTATGTACTCACCATAACCTTCCATCTATGTTGTCTATCTTCATTTATGCTTGACAGACGAGTTTGGTTCCGATATCAGAACTGACTCGGACATTACTACAGCTTTTGCCAGCCAAAAACTAACGAGCTTCTCCTCTACCCAGCATCCCTCTCTCTCAATTACCTCAGATCGAGTTTGCAGAAAGTACAGAAACATAAGCCACATATACATTTATATATATATCTATATATATATATATATATATATATATATATATATATACACACACACACACACACACACACACACACACACACACACATCATTTGTTGGAATGATTTGTAAAGAAAACAAAACTGGTAATTTAATCACCTGATTGATGTTAGCCTCCGATACTACCATGGATAGGAAGGATTTGTTCATAAACAGACCCTATCTTTATGGAAAATCAGATAAGGAGGTTCAGACGATAAGGCCTGGATCTCTGAAATCCTCCTAGTGAAAGTATGAGCTACCAAAAACAGGGTCTTCCAAGATAACGTTTTCAGATCACATTCTGCAGAGAGTTCAAAGTGGGAATGTATTATGGTCTGTAGTACTAAGTTCAAATCTGGGAAGGAAATATTAGGATGCCTTTCAAAATGTTTGGATGAACAAGTCCGTCTGATCGGCTGTCGGGCCAAAAGGATGCAATGATGATTACTGTGCTTTTCACCCTGAGTGCTTCCTGTATGAATTTGGGAATTCAAAGTATAAAAGCATCAGGACCATTGACCTCAATGATTCATTTGCACCACTTCTAGATTGAGAGACCACTTGTGAGGCTGAAGAATGCATCTGCAGCTTGTCTCCAAACAGTAGAAATCCCTAGAATATGGACTGTTATTAGAAACAAATCACCCATACACTATGAGGGCTTCTCGACTAGCTAAAAGGGGTAAGACTTGGTTCCAATACCCCTGAGGAAGGAGCCATTTGAAAAACCTGCAACGCAAGAAGCACTGCTCTTAGCTCCAGGACACTGATGTGGAAGTTGGCCTCTAAGGGGAACCAAGTACCTTGGACAGTCTTGCCCAGATAATGCCCTCCCCATCTGTAAGGCATACATGGTCACTATGGCCATGGGCTCTGGAAGAACAAAGGGATGACTGTGGAAAATCTGTTTGGAATGTAACACAGCTACTGCCATCGATCCTAGAGCTTGCAGAACTAGTTGAGCCAGAATTTTTTCAAAATTTAAAATTATTAACCAGTGCTTGGTTGAAGCAGTTATGAGCCAGTTGTCCAATTATGGAAACACTTGAAATACTTACAGTCTCAAGTGAGCTGCTACTACTGCCATGCATTTGGTTAATACCCTGAGGGCTGTGGTGAGACTAAAGGGCAGTTTTCTGAATTGGTAATGACTGGCTCCCAAGCCAGAGGTGGAGGATCTTTCAGGAGTTGTCCATTTGTCTTTCTTCAGAAAGGAAAGAACAGACTGCAAAAATTTGTTTAGCGATGACTCTTTCATCCAGCAGTTTTTGGATTTCTTGCACTGCTGACTCCCTCTGAGAAAAGGGAATGATTTAGCCTCTGAAAATGATTTGTTGCACCCAGGAATCTGTTATATTTAGCTAGGCACTTATTCCCTGCCTCCTGTTGCATATGCTACCAGAAGCTGTTCAGTTTTTCTGCTGGCCTTAGTTCTGTCCAGATAGTAGCGTAGCTGTCTGTGCACATCCAACGTGTGTAGTAGTCTTTCCCTGTTCTGTGGGTTGGGAAGAATGTAGGTAAATGTATAAAGGATACCCTGAGACCACCTTTGCATAAAAGTAGGATTGGTTCTCAGAGACACTCTATCCTGATGGAAGATAAGGAAAGGCTGTACTGCCATTAATGCCTGTAACTCAGATACCCTTCTTGCTGAAGTGATAGCAGGAATGCAGTTTTCCAAGATAAGAACTGTAAGTCTGCTGTTGCTGCTGGTTCAAAAGGGGAAGTGTTAATTTTTCCAGCACAAAGTTGAGATCCCATGCAGGCAGAGGTGGTTTCGGGAGGTTTACTTTTGATTCCTCTCAAGAACTGCCTGAGTAGAGGATGAGAGAAGACAGGAGGATCCATGTTGTACTCTGCTGAAATTGCTGATGCATGATTCTTAATGGAGGAGTAGGACAGGGCCCAAATTGGGGAACAGTTATGCTGGGGATGTATGCTGTGCTATGTTTTAAGACAGACATTTCTCCTTTGCTGCACTCCAAATGAGGAATCTTTCCATTTGGCTGAATATGTTTTCCTTGTGGAGGGTCTGCGAGCCTCCAGGATAATGTCCTTAACCCTCTGAGATAAATCTGGTTGATTTTGTTTTATGCAATATTCCAAGCAGTTAGCTGCAGTGTTTTCAAGTTTGGATGCAGGGTCTTGTAGTTGTTCTGTTAGAAGTAAGGGGCATAGAGGTAGAGGCCATGAATGTGCCCGAGACATGCTTCTCAGTAGCGGGTACCAATGTTGTCTTGGCCAGTCTGGAGCTATCAGAATTACCTTTGGCTGTTCCTCTGATCTTCAGTAGTACTTTGTACATCAAAGGAAGACGTGAAATGCATATGCTGTCAGGTTCTTCCAGCTGAAAGAAGAGTCCACCCTCCAGGCAAGTGGGTGGTATACTCTTGAGCAGAATTTCTTCAATTGGTGGTTGTGTGGGGAGGCGAACAGGTCTATCTCTGGCATTCCCCATTTCTTTGTTATGGTTTTGAAGATATCTGGATGCAGCATCCATTCGTGAGCATCCGTGGTAGTTCTGCTTAAGGTGTCTGCTAGTGAATTTTCTTTTCCTGGTACAAATCTGGCCTGCAGTTGAATGTTGAGATTCAGGGCCAAATTCCACAGGTCCATTGCCATCCGGCATACAGGGTATGAGTGTGTACCTTCCTGTTTGTTGATGTACCACATGACTGTGGTATTGTCCGTCCTTATCAGCAGGTGTCCTTGTTGGAGGAATGGTCTGAATGCCTCGATTGCATGTTTCACTGCCAGCATCTCCTTTAGATTTATGTGTAGATTCAGCTGGTCTTGGGACCATAGGCCTTGTATACACTTGTCTTCCATGTGTGCCCCCCAGCCTAGGTCTGAGGCGTCCGTAGTGATGGTCTGGCTTGGATGTGGTTTGTGGAAAGGCAATCCTCTGTTTATCTGACAGGCCTGAGCCCACCACAGGAATTCTTTTCAGGCATGGAATGATTGGTATCTGGGCTTCTAGACTGTGCTTGTGTTGAGACCATACATTCCTTAGGTACCATTGTAACTTTCATATGCAGCCTGGCATGCGGGATCAATATTATGCAGGATGCCATGTAGCCCAGGGCTTGCAGGACTTTCCTTGCAGTAAGCTGGGTTTGTGTTGTTAATGCCATGAAATAGACTGGTAGTTGCTTTTGTTTTTCTCTGTGAGAAAAGTCATCTGAGTTGTTGTATCCAGTTCTGCACCCAAAAATGTTATCCTTTGGGATGGCACTAGCCTTGACTTTGAATGTTGACTGTGTATCCCAAGGCTTGCAACAGTTGTATGACATTGGCCAAATCCTTTATTAATTTTGTCTTGTTGTCCGCTTGTATTAGGCAGTCGTCCAGGTATGGGTAAATTTGAATTCCCTGAAGCCTGCAATGAGCAATTACTGATGCCAGGCATTTCGTGAATACTCTGGGCAGTAGATAAGCCAAAGGGCAATGCTGAGAATTGATAATGCTCTGATCCTGCAAGAAATCTGAGGTGTCTTCTGCAATCTGGTCGTATAGGGACGTGCAGGTATGCCTCCTTGAGATCTAGAGTCACCAGCCAAGACTCCTTGCCCAACATGGAAAGAAGTTGCTGGAGGGTCAGCATTTTGAATTTTGGAACAATGAGGTATGTGTTCAGTGCGGACAAGTAGAATAGGTCTCCATTGATTTTCTTTTCTTGGTACAAGGAATAGTCTGGAGTAAAATCCTTGGCCTTGTTCCATAGATGGTACCTTTTCTATTGCTCTCATCCTTAGTAAGCTGATGATTTGTTTTAGAGCCTCTGTTTTGGCTTGGTGGAAGGTTTGGCATTCCTCTCTTTTGGTAGAGTGTGGAAGTGAAACCTGTAGCCCTTGTCTATTGTTTGTAAAGTCCATTTGTCTCCTGTAATGCAATGCCAGTTTTCTGAAAATAAAGCTAGCTTTCCGCCCAAGGGTGCTTCCAGTTGTTCCCTGGTAGGCGGAATCAGAGACAAGTCATTGTGTCTGTCCTGTGGAAGTGGTTGTAGTCGCAGCTGTGGCAGCACTTCTCTGGTTGGCAGGTTGCCATTGACGACCCCTGTAGGCACCTCTTGGTTGACTTCTGCCTCTTGGGCGTCTATTTCTGCCTCTCTGTGCTCTAGAGGTGTCTGGAAAGGACCAATTCTTTGAGGGCCAATTTCTGCTAAACCTCGGAGGTTGGACCTGCAAAAAATCCTTGACTGTTTGGACATATTTTGCTTTTTCTTCCACTTTCTTTAGAACCTCCTGTGCAGGGGAGCCAAACAAACTTTGTTTCTCCATAGGAGCATCTAGGAGTTTTGACTTAACATGGTCTGGTAAGGATTGCTCTTTTAACCAGGCATGCCTTCGAATCACTGCTCCAGTCATAGCTGATCTAAAAGAAGCCTCCAGTGCATCATAGCCACATTTTAAAAAAATGATTACTGACCTGCTGAGAGTTATGTACCAAATCCTGAAGGGACGTACGGTCTATAGGTTCAGGAGAGGACAGTTTTTTTATTTAGCTGGTCTAACAAAAATTCCTGGTACTGTATCATGTGAAATTGGCAGTTTAAGGCCCTGGCAGAAAGAGTAGCAGATGTATAAACCTTTTTACCCCAGCTCTCTAATGCTCTAGATTCCCTTTCTGAGGGAAGAGGGTTTTTGGCAGAGGCAGCTGCAACACCTTTAGGACCCTGAGAAATGGTTTCTGGGTCTGCAACATGAGCCTTATACAAGTGATATTAAGAGTCCGGGACCCTGTAATATCTGTCAGGCTTGGCAGGGGCCGGAGGAGGAGAATCACGGGCACTACTGGCATCAGTATATGTATCATCAACAACTGATAGTACAGGAGGTATGGCTAAAGGCCTATGCTGTGGTAAGTGTAAAAAAGTCCTTAGCCTTTCCCTTGAATCTGAAAAATCCTGGCCCTGCCATTGGAAGTGTTCCCTCATTGAGTGTAGGGTTTCCCCAAAAGAAAATTCTTCAGGAGGAGAAGCAGAAGGAATGGAGTCTTCTGCATCAGAATCCTCATAAGGTGAATATGGGCCATCCGAGGAATAGTCTGAAGATAGAGGTTCAGGGGGTTCAGTCCTAGGCCTCTTGTCTGGAGGGGGTTGAGAGGCCCTGTCTGGGTGAGGTTGGGATCCCCTGATCAAAGAAATAAGGTCCTCAGCAAGGCTGAGTATCTGGGAACTAGAAGTAGGCCTGTGAGAGGGAGCTTTTGTAGGTAAGGTCTTGGAAACCTTGGCTGCTTTAGCCCTGGAAAATGCCTTGATAGACATAGAAGCAGGTGGTCTAGCAGCCCCACGTGCAGGAGTAGAGATGTCTAAAGGAATAGTGTCTGACAAATCCTGGGTGCCTGCTTCTGCAGCAGTAATTTCTGTAGCCGATTCAGCCATGGCCTGTGTGGCCTCAGTTATCGGAGGCATGCTTTCGGCCGAAGGAAGAACCGAGGACTCGGTTTCAGCCGAAACCAAGACACTCGCGGTAGGCCTAACCGTGGTTTCAGCCGGAAAACCGCGGGCAGTGTCGGTCCTTCTTAGCTTTTAGCTAATTGTAGTCGGAGTCTCCAACGGCATTTTATATGCAAAAGCGGGACCAAAAAACTCTTCTGCAAACTCCGACCGACGTCTAAGTGTCCGTCGGTTGAAGGAAGCACAGGCTAAACAAGCTGATACGTCGTGGTCTGGGCCTAAGCAAGGAAGGCAGTAAGAGTGGAAATCCTTATGAGGTATTTGTTTCCCACAAGTTAAACAATTATTTACTTTGTCTGACATCGGCTGAGGCAAGAAAGAGTCCCCAACAGGGTACTTAGCTTTTTTAGAAGTCTTCGGTAGTAGAAATCTCTGGATCTGACCGACCGGCACTTACGAACAGCTTCTGCTTCGGGCACTGCGCGGCAAGAAAGACTAAGGAAAATGGCGTCGGCTGATGCCTTTATACCCCAGCAGCTATGACGTCGGGTGAGGTGCGACATCAGCCGAGGCCAGACCCAGACTTTGGAATCCGGCCGACCGAAGGGCTGCCTGAGGCAGGACAACCCATATGTTAGGACTGCAGATGCATCCTTGAAGGACATCAGGGTCTTCCAAGATAAAGTTTTCAGATCACATTCTGCAGAGAGTTCAAAGTGGGAATGTATTATGGTCTGTAGTACTAAGTTCAAATCCTAAGGAGAAGGGTCTTTGAACAGGGGTTTTGACAAAGGTGTGCTCCTTAGGAACAATTTACAAAAATCTATGGAAGGCTAAAGAACATTCGTCCAATCCATCATGAAAATTAGAGATTGCAGCCAACTGTAATCTGATGGTGGAAGGGGAAGCTCCAGTATTGAAGAGAAAGGCTAAAATGTCTAAAACATGCTCTATGGAAGTAGAAAAAGGATTAATTTGTTTTTCATGGGCCCACATGGTAAATCTCTTCCACTTAATGGAGTATAGTTTTTGAGTGGAAGGTTTATGAGCCAACAAGAGAATATGTACTACTGGGAAGGAAATATTAGGATGCCTGGCAACTAATGGAACTGGAGGAACCATGCCGTCAGCATGAGGTTCAAAATGTTTGGATGAACAAGTCCGTCTGGATCGGACAGAAGTTCTGGAACTGGGTCCAGAATCCAAGGTTGTCGAATGAGATTAGGCCAAAGAAAGGGGAACCAAATCTGTCGAGGCCAAAAGGATGAAATGATGATTACTGTGCTTTTCAACCTGAGTGCTTCCTGTATGAATTTGGGAATTCAAAGTATCGGGGAAAAGCATACAGAAGACCAGGAGGCCAATTGTGGAAGACAGCTTCGCTGGGTGACTTCCTTGGAGGGGGAATCAGGTTGAAGTAACTTCTGCACTTGTTGTTTAAGGGGGATGCAAGGTTGACCTCAATGATGGAATATCATTTTCACCACTTCTAGATTGAGAGACCACTTGTGAGGCTGAAGAATGCATCTGCTCAGCTTGTCTGCAATCACATTGGAAATCCCCAGAATATGGACTGCTATTAGAAAGAAATCACCCACTGCCACACTATGAGGGCTTCTCGACAAAAGGGGTATGACTTGGTTCCTCCCTGCTTGTTGATGTACCAAACCACTGACATATTGTTTGTCTGAAGTGCAATAGTCCCCTGAGGAAGAGCCATTTGAAAAACCTGCAACGCAAGAAGCACTGCTCTTAGCTCCAGGACACTGATGTGGAAGTTGGCCTCTAAGGGGAACCGAGTACCTTGGACAGTCTTGCCCAGATAATGCCCTCCCCATCTGTAAGGCATACATGGTCACTATGGCCATGGGCTCTGGAAGAACAAAGGGACGACTGTGGAAAATCTGTTTGGAATGTAACCACCAAAGGAGATCCGTTTTGCAACAATTGGTGTTTAGGATTTGGTCTGACAGTTGCTGGTGGAGGACAGACCACTGGGAAGCTAGCAGCCACTGCAGAATTCTCATATGTAACCTGGCTAAAGGTACTACAGCTACTGCCATTGATCCTAGAGCTTGCAGAACTAGTTGAGCCAGAATGCTCTTTCAGCAGATTATCTTTTGAACCTGTACCACTATTCTCTGAAGTCTTTCTGGAGGAAGGGATGCTATTGTTGTTTGACTATTCAGTACAGCCCCTATGAATTCTAAATTTTGTGCTGAAGTTAAATGAGATTTTTCAAAATTTAAAGCAACTCCCAGGTGGACACAGATATCAAGAGTATAATCTCTGGCTATTATTAACCAGTGCTTGGTTGAAGCAGTTATGAGCCAGTCGTCCAATTATGGAAACGCTTGAAATACTTACAGTCTCAAGTGAGCTGCTACTACTGCCATGCATTTGGTTAATACCCTGGGGGCTGTGGTGAGACCAAAGGGCAGTTTTCTGAATTGGTAATGACTGGCTCCCAAGCCAGAGGTGGAGGATCTTTCTGGAGCATTTGTCCATCTTTATATGGTAATATGCATCCTGAAGGTCTACGGAGCACATCCAGTTGTCTTTCTTCAGAAAGGAAAGAACAGACTGCACCGTGACCATTCATAACTTTGTCTGCTGAACAAATTTGTTTAGCACACTGAGATTCAAAATGGGTCTCCAGTCCTATCGTTTTTGGCACTAAAAAAAATCTTGAGTAGGTTCCAGATCCTTTCTGGACTGGCGGGACTTCTTGGATGACTCTTTCATCCAGCAGTTTTTGGATTTCTTGCACTGCTGACTCCCTCTGATTGGGTGGAACATCGGGGATTTTCTTTAGTAGAGGAGGAGGGTGAGAAAAGGGAATGATTTAGCCTCTGAAAATGATTTGTTGCACCCAGGAATCTGTTATATTTAGCTAGGCACTTAGGTGCAAGGCTGGGCATTCCCTGACTGCCTCCAGAGGAAGACAACTGAGCCTCAACTTCAGGAATGCTGAAAGACCTTATGACGAAGGTTGATAACACATAGACTCACTTCCCAAATCTGTCCATAGCTCGAGACTCCCTGTTGGGCGGATGGACAGAGGAAGTCTCCTCAGCAAGTTCCTTTTTAGTGCTGGCTGCTACAGCCATAGCATCCACAGCTAACACCTTCGCCCATTACCATTTACCTTTGGGGGTGGATAGTATTTTATCAGGTCTTTTGGGGATGAACTTGATGGTGTCTAGAGCCTTCCATGTCCAATGTGAAATCAACTGATGAGTTCATCAGTGGATGCTGTCACCCAAGATGTAGACAGGCATGTGCCGAAAGCATGCAGGTAAACAGATTCCTCACAGGAAGGGTTATGGGACTTCCAGCCACCCCTCTGTTTTAAAATTTCCAAGATGTCTCCAAATGAGACATCTTCAAGAGGTGACCATGGGGCTCCTTCCCCCCTCATCAAAATCGTTGTCCTTGGTCACTGATTCCTGGGGGAATCCAAGTGCTTCCAATTGCACTTCCATTTCTGAGGGACCTCCGCATGGGATAATCTTTGGAGGCATCAGAAGATGGCAGTACTTAAGCCTGTGAAACCTGAGGCTTCAGCACCTGCTGTCCCCAGTGAAGAGGCAGGAAGAATAAATTAACTAGAAGGGGGGTACCTGTTCCGAGAGGGAGAGTGCCGACTGAGTCTCTGCAAGAGAACTGGCCCTCTACATAACCTCAAAGGTTAGCCTCCCTAAAGAGGGAAGGGAGCCCGGAACAGAGATAGACTGCCAAGGAACCGGGGTCACTCCCCGCTCATAAGAACTGAAGCTCGAGACCAATGCTGGAGCCAAACTAACTCAAGCCGAAGCTCCAAGGAGCAGGGATGGCTCTGAAAAAACTTGAGCCGATATCTGGCCCCCAGGATCTGAAATTGCAGCTATGGCTCCAGGGGGTCTATGGTTCAGAAGCAACTGAAGAGCTCAGGGTAAACTACTGGTTCTAAAGAAGCAAATAACTCCAGTGCTGGTACAGTAGGTGCTGGGAGATCTGGAACAGACTAAGATCTCCAAGGAGGTTAGAGGAGGAGTAGTTAGCGAGGTAAAGGAAGTTTCGGTACAAAGACCTGAAGGGGTCGGAACCGTAAGGGAGCCTGAAAGTCCACTAGCCCATAGAGTTTTACTCACTAGCCTCTCCACATTGAGTTCAGAAAGATTTTTGGTGGAGTGGACCGATGAAGCAGAAGGGGACTTAGGCCTCTGCAGCAAAGTTTCTGGGAGCTCCCCAGCAAAAGGATCAATAGACATTGAATAGGTAGTTCTAGGCAATACGTCTTTGGTCATAGCAGGTGATGCAATAGTAATTTACTATACTGAAGCCTTCAGCATTGAAGGGCTTGGTATAACTATCAGTGCTGCAATGGATGTCAGCACTGGTGTGCCAGCAGCAGAGGCCTGTGGCTTCACTGAAACTTTTGAAACCAAGGGTTTCAATTTTTTTGATTTCGGAACTGGGAGGGAGGTCGGAACAGAGAGACTGTTTCTTGCCTTTGTCCATAGAAGATGAGGATGAAGGAGATGAGATGTCTGTTTTTGCTTTATCCACAGAAGATAAGGCTTGGCCAAAAGGTGAGGGAAGCAAACCTTTAAAATAAGCTAATTTTGTCTTTCCACAAGGGCTTGGTCGCTAAAGGCATGGCAAATGCTGCAGCCTTTTTGTAAATGGCGGGGGCCCAGACAAGATATGCATAGGAAGTGAAAATCCAACAAGGGTATTTTACAGCCACACTTCTGGCATTTTTTAAACCAGAGGGGCTTTTACCCTTCTCAGCCTTGTCAACAGGAGTAAAAGAATTTAGACAAATAGCAACTTATACTAGCACTCACGCAACAGAAGAGAAGGA
This sequence comes from Protopterus annectens, assembly GCF_019279795.1. NCBI lineage: Eukaryota > Metazoa > Chordata > Ceratodontiformes > Protopteridae > Protopterus > Protopterus annectens. Next base: position 476,295,692 of record NC_056732.1, on the reverse strand, counting down.
ACTGGCAGAGGAAAAAGATATTTTTTATTATCATTATTATTGATATATATATATATATATATATATTTTAAAGAAATATATATATATATATATATATATATATATATATATATATATATATATATATATATATATATATATATATATATATATATATATATATATATAAAGGAAAGTATGTATATCTGTGTGTGTGTATGTATATATATATATATATATATATATATATATATATATATATATATATATATATATTTTTTTTTTTTTTAAAGGAAAGAATAGGTGGAAAAGACTATCGGCAATGAAAGCCAGAAAAATACACAAGTGTATACAGGAAGGGGATAAGAGCTACGAGAGACAGGAGGGAACTATCACCAATTATAGTGGGCAA